>NW_017298173.1:101779-231712 GCF_001594075.2 Trachymyrmex cornetzi
GAGAGAGAGAGAGAGAGAGAGAGAGAGAGAGAGAGAGAGAGCCCAGTTGGATTGGATCTGTGGATAGATCAACCAGTGAATTCCGTGAATATATTTCGCTATGTTCGATCGAATTCTGCGGCGGCTCATGTTTCCGCTGTGGTTCGCAAAATATTCGTATATATGACTCGTACAGCCGCGTCGACAATGGAATGGATAGCCGCATTGTGACTTGCCTCTATTGATTCGCGTCATTTTCCATTGTCAAATTCACACCGAAATATGCCAATAATACGATCGAACGTATTCGCATTTCTCAGATTATCTTATTCCGAGTTGTGTCACTTCGTGCAAATTTTAAATCTTATTTTGCAAGACCCACAAGATTTTTGACAACCATCAAATTCGAGCGACATCCTGAATTTCTATGAATAGCATATAAACAAGTCCATATATAATCCATGTATAAAGATTTCTCAAAGGCAATCCGTGTTCAATTTTAAACAGATTTCAAGATAGAATAATTATCTTTTTACAAAAAGGTAAAAAAAAGGCGCCAAGTGTGCTTGTACCTCCCAATAAACCCATACAAAACTGTTATATAAACTAAAAAAAACCGTTACATAAATAATATAATTCTAGAGTAATATTGTTATTTTTTTATTATAAATTATTCCTCAGTAGTACGTATGTATGTATTTAAACAAAAATGAAATAAAATCTTTAAATTGCGCCAATAGCAAAAAGAATATATATTTTCTTGCAACATATACTATTGTATTTTGTAAATCGCAAAAAGAACATATATTTTATTGCAACATATAACATTTAATTAACTAGAAAAAGTTATACCTTTATATAAAAGTACGTATTTTTATCTTTCTATTCAAGAATCTTTTATATATTTGCAATGGAATACAACATTTAATCTCAAAAAATTAAAATCGAAGTATCACAAAATGAGAAATTTTATTAAAATAACAAAATTTTTTATGTAAAACAACAAAGCATCTGGGCATTTTCGATAATAATAGAATCAGGTTCTTCTTTTTTCAGACTCCTGTATGGATTTCCGACCTTTTAACAAAATCAGGTTAGGACTTCGACGCCATTTTGGCTCCAAGTGCTAATTCAGTGAATTTTCTCATCGCGGTACTTTGTTAATCTAGTGACTTTAATGAGAGCAATATACGAGTGCCATCTACCGTTGAAAATATGAAAAGAAGATGACTTTTTGAGGCGATGATGTATCTTACATATAATTTTGACATTTCGGATTTTGCATCACATCTCCGTTTGTAGGATACGTAGAGGTAAAATAAACGTTTATTATATAATTCGGACCCAAGCTGTCGATTGAGCTGATATTCAGAACTCAATCGGCTCAGCCTTTATTAAAAAACCAATAATTTCGGATGCTCGCAACTCGCTGACTCGCATATAAAAGACACAGGTTGCGCGCTTCGCGCCCACTTGGCGAGAGGCACTACCGTGTTTCTTGATCTCAATAATCCTTAAATGCACAATCTCATATTTTTCTTTTATCTATCAGTTGTATATCACAGTCAAAGTGTTAACTCAGTAAATGTATACATTTCCTGTAGTCTGCTGTAGTCAATGTATATATTTACTATATATGAATATATATATTGACTAGTGAGTGTACATTTACTAAAGTTGACATTTTGACTGTGACATATGTAATACAATCTATATATATATATATATATATAAAACAGTAAAATAAATAAAATAAATCTTTGAGATAACAATGTAAGATAAAATGGACTCTGGGTAAGGAAAATCACTTCGGGGCCGTAAAACAAAATGTACAGGATTATTTCAATTCTCCGAAGTACATCGGGGGCGCGAGAACGCGCGTTTCGGCCGCGAACCAAGTAAGACATTACCGCGGCCGCTTCATAAACTTTTCAGGAGTAGCTCGGCCGATGTGCTGTTCAATTCGAGGTGAACGAGTGCTCTCATGGCCGTGAAGCTGTTCAGACGAAACGGATTTTACGAGCCGCACACACACACCAAATCCCGCGAGTTAACGGCGGCTTAAATTTGACGGTAATGCCTGAAAGTACCTTCGAGCGGGATACTCGGGATTCGCTTTACACTTCCGTAGGAAGCGCCTTTTCCCTCGAAGGGACCAGCGAATAACCGTTCCCCGGAGCCGGTTACAAAATGGAAGCACACAGTGGACTCTCTATCGTTATCTTATTTACACTCTACCTTCTATAACAGGGTCGAAACCGATATTTTCAAAATCCAACGCCCACAGGATTCGTTCTGTGGGCGTTGGATATAGTATAAGTACATACTGTGAGATAACCTTCTCCTGTTATCCCTGTTCACGTAGCTGTGATGGCAAAGAATCTTCGTTCCTCATCTCAATAAAGTGGCAAAAGTGGCATTAAAATTTTGAAAATAACATTAACACTTGTCCCGGTGAAACAACCTATTGAAAGTACTCTCCTTTCATAAGAATTAAAATTATTTTATCGTGTGTACGATATAAATTATTTTAATTTATAATTAAAATTCTGTGTAAACTTAAACAAGTAAAAACAGGTAAACATCAACAGTGCTTTCATAAAACGCTTTTTAGAAGGAAAAAAAACATTGCGTTGTTGAAACTGGGTCGTCCATAGGATTAAGAACAGCGAGGTCGGAGTTTGTACATTTCGCGCTTAACAATGGAGAACGTGACGGTAGTTCCGATTCAGTAGACGCGACAGCAAACGTGAGCTTCAACCGGGCGCACGTAAAGTCGATGCACGGTGGTGAACACGTAAATCAAGCATCATCGAACCGGCGGGTTATTTCGTCGATTGTATGAAGCGCGATTGTTTTTGGAATAGGCGTGGAATGCTATCGGAACCACGAGACATCAGGTAGATTTCGCACAGCTGCCTCGATAAACCGTTCTTTTCGCCGAGGCCCCCATAAATTTTTTTAGTCGATAATGGAAGCACATAAGTTAAATGATTTAGCGGCCTACGATATACTTATCGGAGAATCGACGGTGTAATTTCTGGCGACGATTTATGTGTCTTGGTCGCTTCGAATGAGGTTGAGGAAATATTTGCGGTCTGCCATGATGAAAATCCCATGGTCAACGTTTTACATGCACACGTTGTGTGTACGGCACAGAAAGCATATATACAATTAAAAATTTTAGAATCATACTAGCCGTAGATTATTTAATTTTTACTCTGATATTTAAATTATGTGTTACCAATATTTGTTATTTGCAAACTGGTTATATGTATATGATTATATTATAATCAATATTATATTAATCTATAAATGTGTGTGCACGTTCTCTTCATTTTCTAAAAGTGTAACAATATTCCAATGCATGTTAACTGTAACATGTTATTGTACATAAATTTTACGTGAAAGTGAGTGAGATCATTGAGCGCTAATCTATATCATCAGTGATTATCAGGAGGTCCAATCTGCCATGCTAAAAATTAGGACAAGCGGGAACAAACTTTTAAAAATTCAATATATTATATGTCAGTTTAGGACATGATTAATGTTATAACAGAGATGTGATAAGTGATTTTAATTTTTAAGCAGTTTTGTTATTATATATTTTATTGGTAAGGCGAGCCGCACACCAGAGCGACATGCGACAAATATCTTATAAAATATATATCGGTTGGAGCGGTATGAAATGCATTGTTTATATTAAATACCCGTACACTAACGCGACTGCAACATCTGTCTTACGACATTCGTATTTTAAGGTAAGTAGTATATGTTTCACGAGATTAATATCGCACGACTTTCATAGTTAGAGGATTTAAAAAGAGGCGCCAACAGTCACGTAACAATCTTGGTGGTTAGCCGGAGTAATTCTCAGAGTCATACTTTGCCTGTAGTGCAAATACAAAGGAAGACCTAGTATTTTTAACTAAATTTATGAAAGCAGTTGAAAAACATCCATGTTTATGGAATTATACATTAAAAGATTGCAGCAAGAGTGATATTACGGGTCATACGGTGGAAATCCGTTACAAAGGAATTTCGTGATACAGGTAAGTGTATGCACAAAGATTACGACGAACGATAAATGTCTTACCGTTTTAGAGTGTGCAGTAAAATTGTCTTATGATATATAATGCATGTCGTATGTCTTATATCGCATACCGCATGTCGTTCCAGTATACAGCACATCTAAGTTACAGGAGACATTTGACTACGTGCTCCATTAGCTTCATATCATTCAAAATTGAATTTGATAGTATATTTATTCTCTTTCCTCCCGCTGAAGTTAATAAATCAAATATTTGTGTTTATAAAGGTTAGAGTTGGGAAGTAATTCCTTATTTATAACAAAGTTACAGTTAAAGTTACTTTTTTCAGTAACTGTAACTTAACTTTATTCCTTTCTTTCTATCTACCACAGTAACTTAATTTATAGCAAATTCGGTTGAACACATTAGTGCGCACTGATGCATATTAAAGCCGTTACATTGATTAAATCGGAGTATAAAAGTGAAATTAAATATTTTAAATTATAAAATACACGTTTTATCTAATATATATATATATATATATATATATATAGCACAATAAAGTGTGTTGAAAATTTTACGTTTAATCAACACCTATATCTTTATTAAATACATATCTTTATGTCAAATTGTGTATGATAGCTTTAATGTGCACCAAAGCACCCTGTGTCCAATCAAATTTGTTATTAGTTATTTTTTTGGTAACTAATTTAATAATTAGTTTTATGATTATTTTATATATTTCATACTTTTTCTTTAATATGGATTGATCAAACTGAAATCCTCAGTGATTATTTGTTGTGATTAGAATATATCTTCATCTGATAAAATCATCACATCTGCAAATGCCTATATTAAGAATTAAGCTAAAAGTTTTTTAATATGTGTGAATATTTAGTATAATAATTAAAATAAATCAGTAATGTTAAAAATGTATAAAATTCTTGTATTTAAAATAGCAATGCAAAACATTACAATAAATTAACAGAAAGTGACTGAAAAGTAACGATTAGCTACTTTAAATCCTTATAAAATTATGATGATAATTTACGACAGTAACTAGTTATTTTTTAGAGAAAAAACTGCAACTGTAATTATAGTTACTTTTACAAGATAACTTTCCTAATCCAGATATAAGTCTTATAAATATTTTATCATTAAAAGTGTGAAATGTACGAAAATCTGATATTACATTAATTAAAAGTAGCCTATTTCCCCAGCACGTAAAATTTACCTATCAATATAGCAACAACAACTGTATCACTCAATGTCGGTAGCATTCTAGGATTAAATATCTTTCCTCTTATGAATGCCTCTGTGAACGCACATTTATACACGTATGAAACACGACACGAATGATTACGAATAAATGCGATTGCATCGGGACAGTACAGTACGTTATGGCGAACCGTCGATAAAACAATAAGCGCCCATTACAAATTGATCTCGGTATTCGCGGAGGGACAAGCAGCAAATTGAAAATGATCACTGGAGAGACCCATCGAAATCCAAGCTTAACTCGTTCAGTCATCAGTGTTCCTATCGATCTCTAATGTCACTTTTGCTTAACAAGCCATCACTTACACTTTGGAGCCGCGTATTCGTATTCGCTACGTATCAGAAATTAAAAATTCGTATTTTTGTGTCTAAATCATTACCAAAAAAGAAAAGATCTTACAGAGCGCGTGTGTTCTTGAAAAATTAATTTTCGGTTTGCGCGTCGGTCACGGGAAAGTCGTCCGGTAGTCCCGAGTCATTGTACGCTCCCATGATACCCACAAAGGCAAAGTTTCCCCGAGACGAGACTTTAATTAATTGAAGTGATCCCGCACACTTTACCAGAGCGCCGGCAGTTCCCAGCGAGAAATTTCTCTCACTCCGACCTCGGGCTAGCTAACTTGGATAGTTGTTAGTTGCGGTCGGAGGTGGATTCGGTCTGTCTGGCTGACCATTTCCTCCTCTTTCCACTTAGTGTCTTTCACTTTTCTCATTGCATTTTCGGATCAGTCTACATATTGTCTTTCTCTGCCGTGTCCCCATGGCACGGCTTTGTCTTTTCCTTTTCCTATTTATCACGGTTAAATGTCATAGATCGTTTGATTCACTGCTTTATGCATCACTGCTTCATATCTATTTGACTACCAATTTATTATTAAATTAGCCTGATTCAAATTGTTATGACTATTTTTAATTTTACACCAGAAATAATTACCATCACAAATCGTTTATGAACTAAACGAAATGTATAAAAATTTATTGAGCGATCTATTATTATATAGCGATTGACTAGTAAGTTTATATACATACGTTTTTATTGTAAGTCAGTTTTTAAAATATTCATTAAAAAGATGGTTTAATATAAACCGAAACGCATAGACAAATTTGTAATTATTTTAATTTGCATTAACATCGTTGCCTGGCTAATTGATTCTTTTTATTACTTATTTAATTAATTTTTAATTCTCTGACCTCTATTCAGATACTTATATATTTAACTTTGTTTAATAGCGTTTTTATTTAAAATGCGTAGTCAAAAATTATTCTTCGCGCGCGCCGTCTGTTTAAATAATTTTAATAACTTCATATAAATTTCTTTATTTCTTTAACAATATAGTTTTATTATCTATTTGCACTTTTTAAAAGAAATTATCTCTTCACGCTTTTCCATTTCTGATGATTATTTTTATTAGGAGCGATTAACAATATGATACAAGCGTTTCGTTTGTGATCATAATGTATGAGTTTGGAAAGGATTGATACACCAGATCAAACGCAGTTCTCGATTACACTTAATCTAAAATTTTGTAAGAAAAAAAAGTGTTTCATTATGAGCTGCACCACTTGGCTCGAAATTTCATTCCGGATATGGATCACGATCCTAATCATATTTGATTGTTAATTCGGTCCAAGCCAATAGTCGTCGACAGTTGGTGACGAATATCTAATTTACGCCTGGTCGAACGACGAATATCCACGAACCGATCGAAAATAATCGGAGCGTGTAACGTACGTGAAGGAGGGAAGGGAGAATCTGGTTCAACCTCCAAATCGAAACGCTGTTATTTCATCCGCCGCTTTTATAATTAAACCGCCCGAATTTATTCGCTATTCCGTTTTCAATCACGACAGGATTAGTTAGTGTACAGTGGTTGTGTTACTGTCGATATAAAAAAAAAATATCGAAATTTACAGAAAACCAGTTTTTCACCCGATTATCAATGTTCTCTCCTAATATTTGTAACAAATCGCATTCCGTTCCATCTGATTACTCCGCGTCAGGTGATCAAAAACTTGTAACTTATGCATCAGCCGCATTGCATTAGTGCGAGGCACGAGAACGGACACGATGAAGCGGGCCGATCACGCGATCAACATTGTCCGCTTTGTTATCGCGCGAATCGGCTGGCAGCGGGCGACGGAAGTATTAATTTTGCGGTTCGCCGAACGTGAATCGCATAAATGCGTTCACGTACAGCAGCCTGGAAATTGTATGTATTATATATAACTAGTAGCCTATAAATACCTAAGACTAATTATTCTAGAGGCTATGATAGAGAGAATGGCTGAGACTATAAGCCAGCCACGGCGTATCGTTCTAAAAAAAAGAAGAGATTGTTTTAAGTCGGGGACGTGATTCATGATTTGATATTTTTTCTCAACGTCGCGTTCGCTCTTCGAGTTCGCCATTTCAATCATAAAATAGTGACTGTCCAAACAATTTTCTTTGCAAATCTCTGCTTTTCCTCGCGAAACGTACGATATGGTTGACTTAAGAATTTTTCGATAAATGAAAATGACTGGTACTTATGCAACTCGTTATATACTCTAGCCTTTCAATTAAAATCTGCGTAATAACTGCGTTCGAAAGTTTGGTTCGACTCGCTTCGCGACTTCGTACTTTTGTTATTATTTGCGACGAAATAGAAATTGTATAGAGACCGATACGAAGCAAGAAGCGAGTCAATCCGTTATATAAGAAAAATTTCTACGATCGGGGTCAATAATTACGTGGATACAATATTTACAAATGAAAAATGTAAAGATATACATAGTACAAGAGTATATAAATGTATAATATATACTCGGCTCTTACTAGGATTCAAGTAAATGCATGCACTTCAGGGAATTTTAATATATATAAAAGAAATATATATATGTATATGTATAATATATATAATACTTTCGAATAAGAGAGATGCGAAGCAACACTAGGATAAAAGTTACGTACCCTTCGATTTTTTCTTTTTTTTTTAATACTACATTCGCAATACGGTAACGGCACGTGAAAAGAGTACGAAGTATACATCGAAAATAATTTACGCCCCGTATGGAGTGTCTCCAAGGGAGCGAACTTAAAGTTAATGAAAAAACTTTTGCTGCAGTGGCGCTACTGCCGCGCTATTTCTTAGCCGTCGCAGCTTTTCTGAAAAAGACATTCTTAAAAATCTTAATTCTCTCTCGTAAGAGGGCAGAGGGGGTGTGCCTTTCGGACAAGTGGCAGCTGTTTTAAATCCATCGGAGAAATTCAACGTGGGCTGCTTACTCGGAGCAAATGTAGTTCGTGCAGTTTTATTTTTACGGTAATAAAGTCGCACCAGATTATTTCACGATTGCGATTGTACTGTTGCGATTGTCATGTGGATCCTACGAGTCGATGTAAAACTGTTTGTATGGTTGTCGGTTTTTTAACGATTTCGCGTAAACGGTAACTCTTGAAATATTGACAGCCTAGAATCGCGACCGAGCTAACAGAAATCCCGTGGGTTAACCTCATCGATATGTAGCAAATCGCAGCTAAATCACGATGAATTACTTAATATTGTGTAGAGGAATAAAAATTTTTGACATAAAACGTAAATATAACTCATCGTATATTTATTTTCGCGTCTCAACAGTTTCGATTACCGTTATTCTTCGATTATTATAACGTGAGAAGAATTAGATTTTGCTCTCTCTTTTTACGTTGTTATTATCAATTCAAAATTATCTTCGTTCAAATATCTTCACGCAATTAGATCGTCTCAAATATTAAAATACTTTCCGAGTTTTAGAGCGCGAAATTTTGGGAAATCAGACTGTGGATGCGTATTTTTACTCGGCACACTTTATTAACACGATGATTACGAGCGTAGTTAGTACGCGGTTTTTTGTCCGACCATTTCAATTAAGAATTCTATTATGGGAGGGACTGGCCAACCCTCCTCTCGCGCCCGAGACTGAAATGCTCCTAACAAATTTGTTAATCGAAGCTACTGACTTGTCAATACAAAATGAGAGTTTCTACGCAGATGTAACGAGGCCAGATTACCTGTTGTACATGAGGATATCCGGTTTCCAAAGCTTGTTCGGCGTAATTCGAAGATCCTTCACTCCACCGTATTCGGACTCGTTCCACTGGAGATTATAGTCCGTCCACTCCTGCGCAAACACAGAAATGAAAAAATTATAAATTAAAAGATATGAAATAATATTTCGAGCATTCTTTGAACGTAGCGAAATAATTCCATTATAATTCATTTTCCCTAATAACTCGAATACTCTTTTACTTTTTTGTAGAAATATATGAAAGCATTAAGTACTGACAGAATGAATATCCATCTGAGTTTCAACAGAATCATCTAAATTAAGATTTTTATCGTATAATTATTGTCTATATACAGAAAACGTAGAGAGAGACAATCATTGTATAATGGACACTTTATACCATGAGTACTTATATTTAGACGATAAATACGAAAATTGTTGCAATACATATAATAATATGAAATGGATAATCTGAGGTGCTATTAATTCAGATTTAATTACGAGTACAATTTTATATCGTTTAATAAACGCAATGGTTCTTCCGACAGTTTCAACCAATCCCCATTATGAGAAATAAATGTTCATATAATTTTCAATTTTCGTCTTTTTATATGAGTGATATAATTATAAAATCAGTATAGGCGCTTGACATTCGCTTTGACGTTTATATTGTTGCGGCGATCGAACTTAGCACGCAAAACAACTATTGTAGTGAATAATAATAATAATCTATGCTAAAATTTGAAATTGATTCAGAAAACTCCTTTGCGGTTGAAAATTGTTTAATTTAATCTTATATTGCGCATATTACAGAAACATACAGTACAGAATGCATATGAAAAATAAATATATTCTCCAAAAAGAACAAATTAATAAAATAGAATTGGTTTATTTATAGAGAAAAAACTTTTATTTCATATCCTTTGATTTTCGAAATTGTTTAACTACAGAATTTTTACCAAAATGTAATTTTGTCGTACACTTGATGTTACACATAATTTCGATAAAATTTCAAGCGATGATAACGCTTTCCGAACTGCGCATCATCCATTCTCAGTATCCATGATAATAGGGACCGATGGATGTACAGAACCTTTGGCTGCGAATAAATTTGCACGAGTTAATTAATCCCTGTTGTATAAAAGATTAATTATGCGCGTAAATTCTATCCACTGACGAAGTTTGACCAGTTAAGTTAAGCAAAAGAGATCGGAGAAAGAGAGGAAGAGAGAGAGAGAGAGAGAGAAAGAGAGAAGAGGAGAGAGAGAGAGAGAGAGAGAGAGAGTGTGTGTGTGTGTGTGTCAAACATAAATTTTACAGTCATATTTATCAGAGTACTCGTAAATAAACGAAACTCTTCTGAATCGTCAATTCGCGACGGTTTGTCATCCTAAAGCTCTCAGCAGGGAGTGGTGTTATAGTTTAAGCTAAAAGCTACGTTCAACTTTGACGATCAAAGTTTATCACGAAGACTCTCACATCTTATATGTACGATTAGTAATGAGAAATTATTATCCAACGATGTGAGACTCGATAATTTTGCGGAAATTGTAACCGCGAAGAAGTTACGCGTGAATACAATGCGCCACGCGGAATATATATAATTATAAATGGACAAAAGTAATAACAATAACTACACTCAGGATACACTACGGATATCACACAGAAACGAGTAATTTAAATTAGAATTATCACATTTATCGCGGTATAACAGAGTGTAACTCTATATTTCATTTATATCGCGCGCCATATGATAAACCCGTGAGCGTTTTTAATCCAACGTCGCTGCTATTACCTCTGTATAAAGGGTGCGCGGGATTTATGCGAAAAATTATTATGAGAGAAATGGCATTGCGGGTAATGCGGAGAAAGACATTTAAAGGATATATATCTGGCAAACTCAATAAATTATATTTTCCCTGTTTCGCGAGTTATGTTCGTCTGAGAAGAATTCCTTTTGAAAACGATCCTTCGACTCAACCCGGATATTCAACGGAGTCACATACCAGTCGCTAAATATTCATCGTTACAGGCCGCGGAACGGCCGCGAATCAGAAAACTGCAATTCCTCGAGTGCGAAGCTTGCGAATTCGGGGGTAAGCCCCGGGCGCGCGCGACATGCGCGACCTGGTTTCGCGATCGCGACGACGACGATACCGATGACGGCGACGGCGACGGCAGCACGCGGCTTGCATAGGAAACACCGTACCAATGGCAATGGCACGTTTCATAATGTATACTTCAATTTCCGGTCCATGCGCCAAGTTCGCGGCGTTTGCTCATTAGATTACTCGGCTGAATTGCACAAACGAGAAATTCATCGGGTTCGCACAGCAAAGGCAGCCGTCTTCCCCGATGTGCTAAGATTTTCACGATTTTCCGTTTCCGTGCGATAGCCGTCGTTTTTTTACGACACGCACGACTCGAAATCTTCATGTTGTGACTTATGGAAGCGAGACATAATGAAGACCATCCTCGACGATGACATTTCTCGAAGAATAACGTTTCGTCTTGTCAAACGACCGACTGTCGCCGGTGTATTTTATATCCGCTGCATTGTACTGTGCCAACTTTTGCCAAATTGTGTCGAGAGTTGAGATTCTTGATATTATACATGTGAATTGCGCACGCGCACGCGTGTATGAGAATGGAAGAGGAAAGAGCAGAAACTACACATTTTTAAAAATGTCGGTGTGAATTTAACATTCATGCGGTGTCTATATACTCACCATGATGGTGTTAAATTAATACCAACATTAAATATTATCATAATTAAATTAATACCAACACGATGTAAATTTAAAACCTGTGATATTTATATCGATACCATCATGGTGTGGATTTAACATCATGAATCTATGAATTTAAAATCCATGGTGTTAAATCGATTATGTTGGTGTTAATTTAATGCCAATACAGAGAATTATAGTAACATCGCGTGGAGTGAAGTTCATATCGCTATTTTTTACTACGAATTTATGACTATGAATTTTTTAACCATTTGTAATTTAATGACAATATTGTAAAATAACACGCGGGTCATACAAAAACTATTGAAAGTAAGGAGTAACAATTTTTTTATAAATTAAATTTTTGTACAGAAATGAGAAGTAAGTAATGCTGTTTATTTTTGCTGTTTCTTTTATAATATCGATTTGGTAAAAATGTTGCAATTTTTTACGGCGATAACAATAACTAACTGAAAGCTGAGGTTGGAAAAGTCACTTTTTAAAAGCAATTTGTCACCATTACGAGTTATTTATTGAAAAAAGTAACTTATTACTTGCGACGAGTTAAAATAGCATGTAAACGCGTCAATATGTTATAAATGATGAGTTACTTTTTCTTTATTTTTTTACATTACTAAATCGTTATTACAAAAAGTGATGGCAAAATTAACGGCGTCACTTTTTCCTATCCCTGATTTTTTGTTACTGAAAAGTAAAGTGCATTTTTAATTTACAGACTTTTGTTTATCTTTCTACGTCATCTCGATTTTTTTGTATACATTTTTCCGTCATTCTAGAAATTTTGAATATTCCCTTATAGTAGAACTCCGTTTTAGCTATCAAAAGATAGTGACGCATTATTTTGTGGATTGCCTCCATATTATTGCAATTTTGTTTACAATTTCTTTTGCCTTAAATATTTTATCAACTCTTTCTTGTTACGTTCAATTGAGGGTCATATTGACACGATCTATGATTTTAGTCGTCCTCGAACAGTTTCAATTTATTTGGTTTTTCAATAATAAAAATTCTAATGTATAAGAAATTTATTACTTTCGATGTAATTCTTGTATGTATAAAGAATAAACTTTCAAAATACGTTTTTTTTATTCAAAATTTATAATTTTCAAGAACCGAGAAAGAAAGCCACAAAAAAATTGTATGCTTAATAAAAAATAACAACATGTCAATCAGTTATATGTTAAACAGAATTGCTAAACAATTGCTAAAAATGTTACACAATGCAGTGAACATTTTTTATAATAAATTTTTAATAATAATAATAAAAGAAAATTGCATTTTCGATAATTTGGACGAATATTCTAAATATCACTTAAAAATTCGGTATATTAGATACAGAATTGTATAAAATTAAAGCGGATCGTTATGTATACACGTCTATGGATAAAATATGCTAGCATTTGCCACTATTAGTACCGTGTAATAACTGGCAGTAGAATAACATTGATTGAGTATTCAATTAATATGATTTGTACTTTAACATTAAGTTTGCGTAGTAAATGTCGATGCTTGACTCCAATGCGGTATGTTTAACTTTACAGCGGAAGATTTCAAACATTTACTTTTTAATTAATATGCTTCAACGGACGGGCGGTATCTTGATTTTCCAAATGGTAGCGAATTTTATACTTATTTACTTATTTAACATCATATCAAGATAAATACTGTCGTATAAATAATGTTACACACAACGTAGTAATATAGTTTCCAAGTTGGCCGGAAAATCTCTGCGGTAAAAAATACATCGTATTGTTTCATACAGCTAGTTGTACGACGAGTACACTATTACTTAACTTCGCGTGTATTCCCCTGTGTAGTAGGTACCGCAATACTTAACGAGCCATAACTCTCGTGTTTTCCGCCATCCGGGGCGTTAAGCTACTACCTTAATGCTATAATCGAACCCTTTCCACGTCAAAGCGAACGTGAGAGTGATGCAGAAGAAAAAAAATGGGGTCATCGGCCACGAGAGCTACTAACGCAGATAGCTGCTAATAAAAATCGTGTAAGATGTATGAAAAAAAATTGTATCTCTAAATATAAATATATTTTCATTATACGGCTCATGTAAACTAGTTTATTCTTTTGCGCTAAGAGAAATGCAGTCTGAATTCCTTGCCTAAACGAAGTTTATAAGTGAAATGATCCGCGAGGAAACGCCCGAAACTCCGGCGATTAAAAAGGAAAACATGATGATGCTGCAAGTTACTTTCCTCGTCGAATATAACAAAACTTTGAAACCGTATCGGAGGCTAACTGCTATTAAAGTTAGTTCAGATTAAATAAACGATCTCAACATAATAAATGCCGATATAAAATCCACGTCGATTATGGCACGTAGATAAGACGTTTTATACCGTGTAACTATAAAATTTGTTTAGAATCCATAATAATATCGTGAGAGTAAAAGGGTCGATGTTAAGAGATAAAAACTACCTGAAAATATAAAAATATACTAATAAAATACAGAGCCATGCAAAACTATAAACTATAAACAGCTACAAATATGAAAATAAATATGGAAAATATAATTATTAACAAAACAGATAACTATTTTATAAATTTACGAAAACTTCGCTGTGATTGAAAGCAAAATAAATCGGTATATTGACAGATTTTTGTATTGAAAACTTTTAGAAAGCCAATAAGACTTTGTTCTTATATGTATGCGGAAAAACTTTCATCGTATGCGCGAATCGAACTTTTGTAGCCAGGTAATCGAACAGTAGCGTTACAGCGTTGTAATAATTTCTTACACAATTTTTGCATTGTGCAAGTATTGTTTAATATAAAAGAATGGTACAGTAAACAAAAAGTCATTACTACGATGTAATTACAACAATATTCAATATAATAATATTATCACAAACAGATATTTAACGTTTTGTCGTTTTCAAATATTATATTTAAAGTTATATCATTATAAATAAATTTTCACACTAATTTAAAGCTTTTGATGTTGCGATAATATTAAATCAACATTTCAGAAACGTTAAATTGCAATATTGCGAAATAATGAAAAGATATTTCAGAAACGTTCAAGTAATTCGTTAAATAAAGTAACATTTTGTGGGCATTGGAATTAAACGTTTATTCTTATATAATATAAAATCCAAGAATATTAAGTTCCTAAATTAATTTGTTTGCAAAACTAAATAAAATATATTTACTTTCATTTTCGAGATTTTAGGTTTCCTTCTAGAGAATCATGTCATTAGTACACGATGAAAAATCTCATAATACTATACTTTTTATTCCTATGTAGTTTTTTATTTAGGAGAAATATTATTCCTCCGCATCCATTTAAAGGCGTACTGTTCTCGGTTTATTTTATTAAATTGCTCAATGTTGTAACAACATTAATAATCAATATAGAAAAATTAATACAGATTTAACATTAAAAAAACATTTAAGATTCAATATTACATCTCACTGATGTGCTTTGAACATTCCATATTGTATTTGTAAAATATTTAAAGATTATATTATTAAAACATTTTTAAATATTCGAGAATATCATATTATTATTAATATTTCTACAATAACATTTATAAAATATAATATAAAAACGTTAATAAATTAATATCTTGAAATCAGTACTTCAAAATGCTGATCTAATACACTTGCTTACTGGCCTATATAAATATAATATAAAAAGAATTATAGAAAACATAATATTCAGTCCGCCTTCGCGAAATATGAAAAATATATATTGTTGTGAAACAAAAATCGATTGGATTGGATATAACAATTCTCCGTTGTTTATATTACGAACGTACAAATAATGTCGAAGAAAGTTTTCCATAAAACATTCCGTTCTCTGGTTAGCGAGAGAGTCCTCGAGGGAGTACCTCGTTTATTTCGTTTTAATGTAGAAGGAAGAGCGCAGATTGCAGAGTGTGCTAGAATCGTTAATCAGCGGGTTAAGAAATCATGAATTACGGAGGCGTTCCTCCCACGACTAGAATAGTACGTGCGGGCAGCTACGCACACATGCTATCCATCCTCGGATGGCCACAATGGGTAGGCGTATGCATTCTACCGTCCCCCTCGCGCGCGCATTAATGCAACGCGTGCCTCAGGTTAAGGTCGGAGGGCTATATACGGCGATCTTCCGAAACCGCAGCCGAAACCCAGCGCGGTCGTGACACCGCGTTGACCGGCGCGGTGATTCCGAGGATCGGATTCGTCTACGAGCTGAGATAGTAAATTACCGCGGCGTACATTTGGCGTATGTACATTCGTGGTTCAGTACCGTGATTTACAATAGTCAGTTCAAATCGCGCGAATTAATTACAGCGAGCAGCATAAGAGCTTTCGCTTCGTTCAATTCCGCCGGCCCTTTGTGCAATAAATTATCGACGAGTAATTTACAGTTTTACGAGCGACAATATTTTCTCTCTTGGTGCGATGTAACGCACTTTTATCCGCGTTCGCTATGATCATTTCATCCCCTGCTATTTCACCCTCTGTATGTTTTTTACTTTTCATTTCGGATACATTGTATCGATTAATCTGTTGTGAGTGTGCGTTTACTGGGTAAATGTTTATCTATCGACTGCAATATCAAACTTAATTATGTGGCTATCTTTACACGGCGTATTGTATAAAATACATTCCTTGATATTTTATTCATTCCAGCTTGAGATGGTTTCGAAGCCATAAGCTTTTACAAGAATGCGCGGAACAAAATATAAAAATGATTTCCATCTGTTTGGAGTGTCATATAGATTTACGTTACGGCGGATATGACGTAGTCATACGCGGATGAAATATGACGCTGTATCTAGCGTGATGTAAAGTCATAAATGTCTAAAAGACAAAAAATATTTGACGTAATTTCGCCGAGTTAAAGGTTTGTCTATGAAGATGAAATAGCTTAATAAAAAAAGAGAGAGCTTAATAAAAAAGAATATGACATTCGAACATTTGTTAGATTGGAGGGAAAAACGAATCGTGTAAAGTGCTTTTGCAAATTTCAATCACGCGATGTACAGGCTGACATTACGAGAAACCCCGTAATCGTAATCGTAAAGTTACTATTATGTTTTTGTCGAATAGTTGAGGCGCACGATGATAAGCGGAAATTTCATTGGTGGTTTATATCATAACGTAACGAGGAACGGCACGAGAGAGAAATTATTGATCTCGTTAGGATAATTAGAGTTATCGGATTATGCGGTGAAGGAGATTTAGCCCAGAAGCGAAGTTAACTTGCGTGGGCTGACTTTGGATCGATTACGACGACATTTGGGATCATATACTCGTCTGAATTGTTAATTTTACCAAATGGATGGAACCTTCAAGAGAAAAAAGGAGAAAGAAAGAAAGAGGGGGGGGGGGGGGGGGAAAGATTTCGTTTCGTATGCCGGGAATAACAAGTGCGCGAGATTTTGTCCATAGCAGAATATTTTCCGCCCTTTCATTATAGAATGAAAGCCGCTACCCTCATTTATTTATCCGATCTAATAATTTAAAATACGGCTGGCTAAAAGTATAATAGACACGGGCGATAGAAACCGCGGTAGAGAGAGATTCGTCTTATTGTTAGTAAGACGGCATCACGTTGATCGCGAATTTCAGAAATCGCTCTCGCGAAGTGTAGCGCGTCAGCTGTTCTCCCCGAGTCTGGATTATTCTCGTCA
Organism: Trachymyrmex cornetzi; assembly: GCF_001594075.2. Classification (NCBI taxonomy): domain Eukaryota; kingdom Metazoa; phylum Arthropoda; class Insecta; order Hymenoptera; family Formicidae; genus Trachymyrmex; species Trachymyrmex cornetzi. The sequence continues at coordinate 119,489 of NW_017298173.1, forward strand.
CGCTTTTACATGCTCCGAGGACCCGTTTGTGAAACCTTCTCCAGCTACTTATGCCATTAGCCCTGCGGGAACTGCGAGTAATTGAATACCGAAGGTACACATAGTCAGCTTAGCCAGTGACTTTTTGGATAATGCTTTTCGAACTTTAAATGTAAGCCGTAAGTCTCACTATGTTAAATACAATAGACGTTGTTAAACTACATCTGGTTTTCGCCGAGTTCGACTTAACGAAATTTTCGTCGAACGTGCGTACGTGAGAGACTTACGACAGGCGACAATTAATTCAATTTTCGGGAAAGTGCGACAATAGGGAGGGAGGGAGAGAAAGGGGTGAAGGAGAGAGGGGAAACTAGTTAGAGAATACACGCGAAACGGCATTCTACAGGTAGATAATCCGTTTTGTGTGGAAAAACAATTTTATATAAGTGTTTGCATCGATTAACATTAATGTCGTTTAAAAGCTCGTTGTAAGCAAATTTTCACCGCGAAATGAGCAGTCGCAGCAGAGCGCGCTTAGAAATGAACGGACATTAATTAGCGCGCTGCTTGCAATCAGTCATGTTGACTCGGTTGACCGCTGACAATTTGTTACCCGATCAACGGAACGTGTTTATTTGTTTAACAATTCAGATTAAATAAACGCCTCCGTACCTCCGAGCTCTCCGTTAAAGATGCATGCGTGCCCAGATTCGATAAATTGCCGACAGGTATGTACGTTACACAGTACCTTACAATATCGTAAACGTGCACATTTGGTGCATGAATAAAATTCAAATTTTCTAGATCTCGCTTTTTTATCGACAACGTATGTTGTTCTTTTACTCGAGAGATTTTCTTCATCTTGTATTGTTATGCATTATCTATTTCACATTTCGGTGTGACGAGAAACGCGAGAAAGCACGTAAGCTGCATTTTCAAATCCCCGGCTCGCAACGTTTTATACCTGCGTATCAGCAGAGATTACAGTGACCGGATGCAGGCGTACGAATGTCTACTTTGTGAGAGCTTCATGTCCAGACAGGGCAAGAAGTTGATGGTCCTACTCATTTTGATAAGCATCGGTATCTTGTCTCATTTATTTTGCGTACGTGAGCTTTTCCGCTTTCATTCAGAATTTACGAGAGGATCAGACCTACTGATCCTTGCAAAAGATGGGTTCGAAGTTTCTTTGACTTTAAAGGCCCTTTTTAGAAGACAGAAAGATAAAGCCATGATAGATGCTTTCGTTGACGACGTACAATTCAGCAAGATTGGACAACAAAACTGCTCCGAGGCATTTATTGCAGCTAAATTTGACCGTGCACGTTGAACGCGACGTGAAACGAAATTAAATTTGATAAAAGATCGGCCGTACATCGTGACCATACTACGCTCCGCATAGGTCGTGCGCGAGATTTACGAACATGGTTGCACGAGCGCCCGCGATTATTAATCAAGCTTACCTTCCCGAACTTGCCACAACGTTATTAGCTAGAAGCTCCCGCATCGTAAGTCCAATAAGCATTAATTGCTGCGTATTGATATTTACTAGTTAATTAGACTATCTGCGATCTAATCTTCTCTAAGTACCCATGACGTGCGGACTAATACCGCAGAAAATGGTAGAGAGTGGTTTCGCGCTTATTAAACATTGAAAAAAGTCTGGCAATAATAATCACGCCTAAATTGAAGCTTTGGTGATATAAATTCGATAAAAAATGTTTGGTTAATATAACCAAAACCAATTAAATGCTAATTTTTTAATATTATGTTACTTTTGTAATCATTATTAACCCTAAACGTAGCTCACGAACGCGGGGCCAGCGTGAATCCAAATATCTTCTTTGTGAAACTACATCGTGAAAAATTGTTTGTAATAAATGTTTTTCACAACTTTACATAATTTTAAGTTACATAATCTTATTCCTCAGATTTTTACCTTTAAAATGAACAAGTATAAAAATAGGAGAACAAGATTTTAGAAATTGTACACTGTTAAATCTATAGTGTCAGATTTAATTATCGTTTTAATAAAAAATAACGATATATTTAATAGAAGCAGTGGCGATTCACATTAGATTAAATTTGACACTATAGATTTATACAGTGAAGAAATCAGTAACAAAAAAGTCAGATTCCACTGTAAGACACACGCACACTACGTACGTAGTCTAATTCAATCATGTATCGCACGAAATGACATTTGACTTTTCTCTTGTAATTAGAGCGACTTATTATCCTATCCGGTATCACAAAATTGTTAACATTTAAGAGTATTCGTAATAGCAACAATGTTACAGATAGACAGTCCGAAACATTTAACGCAATGTGATACCTTCTCGCCATTAGTCATCGGCGTAACTTCGTGCAGATATATTAACACAAGTGCATTCGCAGTAGTCTTTGACATCATATTGCGTTACATCGATGGCATTACAGTTCCTAAGTGAAAACAGTAATATCTCTTTTCCGGCTCTCATATTTCAGCAATTGAGGATCTCGATTTATGGTGCGATCTTGCACATTTCAATCGCGATTTTTCTTTCGCGGCATGCTACAGAGGTCGTGTCTCCTTTGAAAATGTTCAGTTAAAGCCATCATCTATACTATCCAAGTTCATCGAGCGTTGATGCTCCTATCCGCAACCGCTCACGCCACCGTAACTCCTCCTAATGATAACAGCTAACTGACCGCAGCGTATGTATACCTATAACGAACACGTGTGTACGCGATGATCTATAGGTAAGGGACTTAGCGTCCATATCCTCCTTTGTGTCGCCTCTCTTCGTCTGAACGAGGCGATGAAGCGATCAAAAGCTTGTTTTACTTAGTTAGAGCAAAAATTTGTAAATTATGTATTAATTACAAGTTGTAAGTTCAGTGATGTCAATTTCTAGCGGTTTTCCAGCTAGATGTAGCGTTTGTTAGAGGTTGTCTAGTTGCAAAATTTAAGAAAAAAAAAAAATCCCGTCAGAATTACCACTAGCCGCATTTCTTAAATTTTGCAGCTAGACAACCTCTAAAAAAACGCTAGATCTACTGGAAAACCGCTAAATTGGCATTATTATGTAAGTTCCACATATAATTATAAATAAAATAAATTTTTTTTTCTATTAGTTGTATGTGCATTATTCTTTTAAAACTGTATTTTCTAGTCATCTTTTCTAATCATTCAGGAGAAGTGTTTAATTTTAACATATTAAAATGTTTTACTATTATCTTTATTTTTTAAACACTTAAAAATGTTTTACTTTTGAATATTTTTAATAAGTAAAACACTATGTGTTTGAATTTAGTATACATAAAATTAAACACTTATTTTTTGAGTGATATGCATAAAAATTTTATTATAAACCTTTGCATAAAAATCTAGCTTAATTTTGCACACAATATTTTGATTTAAATTTCACAGTTAAGTATTTCATTTAAACATTTCAGTTAAATTGAAAATATTTCAGTTAAATCGAAAATGCAACTGATATTGCACACAAAATGGGAAGATAGATTTCCATTTCATTGGAGTTGGCTTTCAACATGGTTGCATAATACGCATCAATGTGAATGAATTATCGATGGATTGCTTTATGCGCATGATTCTATGAATTATCTCGCCACGAGTATATTGTCCGGTGAAATTTGAGAGGTATTTCTGGTCACCGACTCAAGTATAGCGCAATCGTGTAACAAAGGTAGCGGGTATAATTGCTTACGGCATAACAATGTCCCAGGCGTGTGCGCGAGTGTTTCACAATCATAATTGGGTTTCGCTCGAATCCACTTCACTGCGACTGTTAATTTTTGCGACAATGGATCACTGGATACAAATGTACGCAGAGAAGGCGCGGTTCAATCAAAACTCGGTACTTTATACGAAACACAAAATATGTTTCACGTAGAAAAGGCTATAATACCGCAATTACGGTTACGCCTAAAACCGCGTTCTAGATAACTCGTATGTCCTTCATTAGAACTTTGTGAGCGTGAATTAGGGATAATTACTGTTGAAATTGTGACATTGCCGGTTGAGTGGCCCTGTAGGACAGTCTACAGGAAAGCGCTGCTACAGTTCAACAAAATTTTAGATGCACACGGTAATTAAGGATAATTGCTTGCGAAACGCTAACAGGATCTGTGAGGCATTCGGGACGTTGCGCGGACAGCTACGGGGCGTTTCTACGAAATTTTGGATGTGCGAAATTAGAGATAGTGGAGGAATCTCTGGCGAAACATTAAGCTGAAATAGATCTTATTTTTCGATCTTACATTATATACCCTATATTACGGTTAATATGAATCCAAATATAAATTATCGTCCTACGTAATATTAATCAAAACGTGCACGCAAAATGAACTAAAATATGTAATCGTTCGCAATTTGTGTAGCACATAAATCAAATAAAAAAATATCCTGTTTTTCGTTCAATTATTAGAATAACGAGGAAACAAAAACGAGCTGTAAATATGAATCCAGCACGTTGCGAAGAAATGAGAGGGAGAAGTAAAGAGAAGCCAATACCTTCAATATAATATTAAATAGTTAAATAATTCACTCAGCGAGAGAGAGAGAAACGATATTGTAACTTCAATTATATACTACGAGGTGGCAGCTGCTTATTTGAATACCGACGAAATTGCGAATGCACCGACGAGAGACGAGAGAACACGAAGGGGATCGGAGAGAGTTTGCATCTAAGCTTTTCAGAGCTATCGGTCTCGAGCTCTGGTCTAACGAAGGATTTCCGTGGACGACAATGGCGTGATAATTGGCGTCTTTACGTTGACCCTCCAGCATGAGAGTGTCACCGACTGCACTTTCGCCATATAGAGTAATACGGAATCGCATAAAGTCTACCCCGTTAAACGCTTCTCCATCGAGACTATTCAAATTGCATTTGAACACGTCTGAATCAACGCTAGTTATTTACTACGTAAATGCTTTTACTTAATTAGCATATGTCTTAGGGCGTTCACAGTGCCGTTTATTTATCCACACAGGCAAATAATTAATTCCGCTATAAATCGCATTTCCGGGAGCGGACGGTTTAATTTCGCGTCGGATGAATTCGCGATAGTTTAATCGAGATCGTTATTCTAGAGCAAATGTGCGAATTTCAAAAATATAAAATGTGAACAAATTTAAATAAGATTTTTCGAAATTACAAACGTCCGTAAAAAGCCAATTAAATCCCTTGCGACAAAAAGTTGTAGCCATTTACATGTTTTGTTATTTCATTATGTCGATAGTAACACTAAGAAAACGTGTGGAAATTTAGCTCATTATATGCAAAGCATTAATAGTATATAAATTGATAAGAAAAACGAGAAAGTATAGATATTAAAAATAGTTATGTAAATGCGATTTATTCGTACAGAACAAATAAGCGTTAGGAATATTCATAATATATGCTTATTTATATATTGTACGAATAAATATCATTTAATATCTATACTTTCTCGTTTCCTTAGCTAATTTATATTATTAATGCTTAATATTAACAAGTTCATGACACCTCTATCGAATCACTGAATTAATTACGTTCCAAGCGACGTGATCATCCCTTCCACGTAAATCATTTTCCACAAACAAATCGATTAGTTCCAGAACAATTTCAGAAATTAATTATGCACTGCAAATTTTTTGTCTCTCGGAGAAAATTATTAGGATTTGCCTTCCGAATACCTCTGTCCCGTTTTATTTTAATATTTTTATTTATCTTCACATTTAAACATAAATATATAATTGATTGTCGTGTAACTCATCAATCACGATTTCAAAACAGCCAATCGCAAGTAATTGTGACATAAACTTGAATGTTTAAACCGCGATTTTTGTCGGTCATACATAATAAGAATAGACTGCGCATTTCTATGAAGTTGCAACTATTGGTGAAAGAGGTAGCTTGAAACATATTCTCTTTCTTTAAAATATCAACTTGAAAAGACATGCTGATATATTCAATTCTTTCTAACGGAACACCGAAGCTAAAATCAGGGAATACGTAGTAGTCTACGTATTACGTTTATGGTGCCACCGAGAAGAAAGCATAGATATAAGAACGAAAACAAGCGAAATGGTCGGAAGTGCAAGCTCGTTCACTCGTGCGTTACATTCTTGTTTTCACTGGAGTGCAATCGTGCGCGCCTCACACTCCTATAATATAATGCATCAAAGTGTAACTATCTCAGGGAGTCATCGCTAGTATGCGAGAGAACTTTCGAATCGCGTAATATAATACATGCACAGAACATTTATGTGCGAAGCATTAATCTACAAAAGTAGAACTTTCACCATTGAGTGCGTATAAGATATGGAGGAGAGTTCGCTGCATATGGTAGCTTTCACGTCGAACTTCTTGGGAAAATCGAGCACGAACTGGCGTCCTTTCCCGTTTCTGTCAAAGGGAACGCTGTCTCGGATTTTTATGCGAACGGAGCCGAGGTCAAATTCTTTGTTGAAAATGTCATTGTACGTATCGTCTGTTTGTCTCTCGGACATCCCCTCCGTCCTATGGTATTCTTATGGATTGTACGTGAACCTTTCGCAAATCTGTCTTTTCCCTTTGCCGTCACGTTTCCTGAAGTACGGATAATAATACTTTCAGTTCCGTAGGACAAACATATCATGCGCATGTAAATGCAGTCATGCACAAGCCCTGACGCACCCCAAATTTTTTACATAGCACGCGGCCGCTTTTAACCTTTCGCGAAATGGATCACAAAAGCTATTTCGCTGAAAGTGTCATATTTCATCCTACTAAGTACCATATCTCGTTGTAGATTTTAATATGAAATTTAATTACAAAAAGGGAAATGTATGTATATGTATATTCATGAGAAATGAATTTTATTAATGTAAATAATTATTTACGAGTACAGCAATCATTTATATTTATATTCGCTCTGACGCGTTTAGATATAACGTGAAAAGCTTTATTTCAATACTTAAATTATATACCGAACTATATAGTAACTTCAAATTAAAATTCAAATTAACGCCGAAAAATTTAGAACTAAAAAACATGTTATATATGTATAAAATATGTAGCGACACTAGTAATTCTGCACTGATTATTCGACGATCGTTCAAAGCATCGGGAAAATGTTCGACGCTCCAATTTTAATCATTTTAAATGATTGTTCTCTTCGCTTTTAATTAATACCGTTAAATCGCCGAGTCGCGAAAGCTTCCGACTAGCAAAGTTGGCAAATTCGAAGTGAAATTCCACAATTTTAGAGATATCTCGAGTCTTCCTCTGTCGTAGAGAGTGACATGCCTCGTCAGGGTATATGTGTCTCTGATAATCTACAGCGACAATCACACAATGAGATTCATCCACGTGGAAAAATGACGGAACTATTCGCGAAGCGAATTCGACGAAAGTCTCTCGCGCAGAAATAAAGGCGGTAAAAGTCTCTCTGCCGCAGACGGTAGTTGCCTGCTGCGAGTTCATACCTGATGGTTTGAACAAAATTGGATGTGAATATGTTCTTCAGTTCATATGTGATCTTGTAAAAGTTTCGGTAAAAGTATAATAATATTATAGGGTATTCAAAAAATTTCTTTTTTACAGTGCAAATTTCTGTTATTTCATTAATAAATTTTAAGTTAATTTTTTTATTACATATTTTGTAAGATATCCTTCTTATTTTTTCTTAATTTTCAGTGGTGAATATTTCAGTAAAATTACGAAATTAAGATTCTATTACGATAAAGTTTATTTGAAATTGTCTGAAGATTTTTTAATTAACTCATTAACTTTCTCGCTTATTAAAAGAGCCAAAACTTAGCTTGTAAAAAAACCTTTAATTTCCATCATCCTGTAATTTAAGAAGCATTGAAGGCTTGATATTTCTGTAAAAAAAATGTGCAATTAAAAGAAAAGATGCGATTTTTAAATTTGCAACATATCTACATCGCAAGACTTTCGTCGGTTTTATCGAGCACTGAGTTTACCATCAATATCAAAAGAAAAGATTCAAACATCACATGAAGGAATAAGATATATTTTATCAACAAAAATCTTCATTAATTCCGTTTATCTATTTCCGTACAGCTTTATGCTCATTTAGTAAATGGTATTGCTTTCAGGAAAATACATTATTTTTAAAAGAGCAAGCATTACGTTATATCAAAACAACATATTCGCATCATTATAATGATTGTAATTTGTATCAATGACGATGAAGCTTTTTATCTTTTTTAATATCAATTTTTTTATACACTTCCATACTTTCAGAATATGTATGGCTAATTCGGTCATCTGATATTCAGGATGTATACATAATACGCGATACATATACATATATAGCGATCAGATGGTCTCTCTGTGGTTTCGGTCCTAAGAGTTCCTCATGACATCAAGAACCTCAATTGCAGGTCACAAATATAAGCGCGCATATGCACGTGTTTCTCTCGGCCAAAGAAAGAAGAATTGAAGGCAGATGAAGCCAGTTATAGTTATATGTTATATGTATAATAAGTAACTATTTATTAAAAATATTTTTATTTCTAAAAATTTTTATTATTAATTAGCTATTAATAACGGAAAAATGTAGATTTTTAAATATTTATTTATGCTGTACAGTGTTTATAGAAAATTATATAAATAATTATCTAGATGGCTTAATTTTATCTTTATCTAGATTATTAGAATTTATATTATCTTCATCTGTATCTTAAATAAAAGAACTGTTATCTTTTTCAAATTATTTTGGTGTGCAGCGAGTTTAGTATACACTCGGGTGTATACTATAATTTTAAAACATCTCTTTTCTTATAAGTCGTATTTTTATAATATGTTAATGCTGTGGATCAGTATTGTTTGGGATTTGTATAATTTTGAATATTAACTTGATGTGTGTCAAAAGAGAGGATGAATAAAACGACTAGATCTTGGCCTAAACGATAGAATCTTTCTTATGCATGTTTTCTTGTATTTTTTAATCATTTGCAAACATTTATTTCGAAAATTGCATTAAAAATAGCACAATTTTGTCGAAATCTGATCTTTGATTGCAATTTTCAACATTTTCCTATTAGCGTGAAATTAATGTTTGGGAACAATTCAGCACATCAAATGAAATAAAAAGAAACATGCATCTTTTATCTATTTAAAATAATTAAACTTTTATCTAGTTAAAATAAAACTATCTTTATCTTACCAATTGTAAGATACGTTTACGTGAAATTGATCTTATCTTTATCTAGATAATTTTGAGTCTGAGCGAAATGCTTATCGTACATACAAGTAAGTTTTAGAATTCGATAACAGTTCAAATTGTGTTAATACATCAAAGAGTCAAATGTCAATCAGGTTAATTGGAAGATACGATATACATCAGTTCTATTATTGGCATAACCTAATTATTGGCATAACTATATATATGCTTTCCTTATATCGAAGTGGTAATCCACAATCGGTACTGAATTTTCAGATCTTCATATTAGCACGAATTAGGAAGATCAAGTGAGACCTACTATTCTACATATTGTGTCTCGTAGGTAAATCTATGCTAATGCATGGAGATGGAGGAAGATTATGATGGATGTTTGTGATATGTGCATTTCTGCGTATGTGCGTGCATATGTGTCAGGGTACGCACTTCCAAGGATCGAGCGGGGGCAGTCAATTCTGGGCATGATAGAGTCAGGCCGGGGGCTGTAGGGTTAATGCGAGTGAGCGAATGCACTTTGCGGAGATTAGATAGATAGGAAGGACGCGATTCCGAGTAAACGTCGCTCTCGGTGTCCTTGTATGTATATTATATATATATATATATATATGGCGAACCGTAATCATCGTTAAACACTCTCGAATTTGAACTTGCGATTATCGCAATTGATTAAAGATGTATGCAGGCGTATACGTAAAGGTAGCATTCATCGACGAGCTACGCCCGTTTACGTATGTTTCGCAAATTGGAATTGCTTTGTATAGAAACATGTGCGAACACATGACAATGCCAGGCCATCGTTTTACGGTATCTCGTTATAATGAACGGTTTTGTTGCATCTATGTCGATACTTTCAATTTCCACATAATGACACGAGTACGCCAAGCTGGTCTGAAAAAAAATGGGAAGTAGTTGGAAAGACATTTTATCGAGAAAAATGTAACGCTGTAAGTTTTTTACTGTTTTCCGATTCTGCACTATTTTCGAATGCGGAACATTGCATGAACGAGAAATAAATGAAAAGCTATTATTGCACGTGATGGCTCTTTTGTTGTAATATATATAATTTCAGCGACGGATGGCCGATCGCCATCGATATCAGAAAATAGATTCGATTAATCGGAATTGCTATAAGTTTTCGTTCACGTGGAACTCCCACGAGACATTGCTTAGAAACACATAAATCAGCCTATCGCGTTAGTCCTTTGAAATCTCATGTGCACATCGGGATTACTTATAGCCTCTAAAAAACGGAAACAATATCAGAAAAAAATTAAATCCTTTAGAGAATATTTATATTAGACAATATTTATCTAATTGTTGATTAACGGGATTAATTAATTTGTTTCGGAATCAGTGTCGGTAGAAGTATACAATAGAGGAAAAGATGCTAATGCGAATCTCTGCTGCTAATGTGAATTCCACTTAAAATTTTATTGTAATTATTAAACACCATCTCTTGCAAAGAGACGGTTCTTAATTTTTGTTTAGACGAGTATCGAAGTTGTAAAACAATTGCCGCCACGACTGGCGCAATCTTTTTATTAACAACTGATGTTCGTTCATTTATAACGAAGTATATCAAAGTTTTTTTCATATGATTTTTAATGACAAGTTTAATGTAATTTCATGTTCGTAAGTAACAAGTTTATACTTAATTTTTAAAATGTCATTCTTTTATTTTGAAAAGATAAGTAAGCAGTTTAAATAACTACATTTTTACTGAGACATAATTTCTTCTGAGGGATATTGCAAAGAAATTGTTTTTCATTAAAAAGCTTTATGGTTAAATTTTCAAATAATTTTAAGAAGTCCCTAAAGATATCTGCAAAACGAGGAAGAAATGCTTGTGGACATTTACGAGGACAGGATCAACACAAGACTATTACGAGAAGAATGTATTCATGAAAAGGAACTTCTGAATCTAATAATATCTCAATACATTCAGAATTTTCTATGAATTCTAGCTATTTGGATTTCATGGAAAGTCCAAATAGACCTAAAGAAATCAGATTCTGTAAAAATATAAGGGGGGCTTACTTTATCATCACGTTCAGATAATTACATCAAAGTGTTTCTTTTTATTTAAACAATTTTTCCCATTTTGCAAACTGTCTTAATCATTTTAAGTATGTTTTATAATAAACTTCGATTGATAAATTATCATTTGCGATATAATTGATTTGAATACAACTAAAAAATAAAACAAAATGAGGGCCCACTTTTTTTTATTAATCTTTCGACTTTCATGTTAATGTTCCAATCGTAAGTTCCAAGGTGAAGTGAGCGGTTGACCCGAAAAATTTTTTATATAATAGCATGTTCATGACATTAAAAAATATATTAAAATGTAGTAAATAAACGTATCAGTGAGTAAATATAATACAATGTCATTAATTTTTTTTAGATTAATATATACTAAATATATAATAAATAATTATTATCGCTCTTGTACTATATACTCTATTTCTTGTACAATTGTTATTGCTCAACTCTGTAAATAATCTAAATGTTATTAAATTGATATTAATTTTTTAAATTGTAAAAATTAACTTTTTAAAGCAATTATAACATAATATTCCCAAGAGGGGGAGAGAGACTCGGGCCAGATAAATATGTTATAAATTTTTGAAAATTGTATGTATACATTTATTTGTCTCAAACAAAACCCTATGATACAAAAGTCAATTACAAAAATCCACAAAAATGATCAAAATCTTATGACAGAATTATTCTGAAAAGATCATTTTTAGGACAAACAGCTTGCTACACTTGGGAACTAAAAAGGTTAATTACACACCATAAAATGTTAATTACACACTCGTATATTTCACAAGTTGATTTATAACATAATTTTAACAATAATTTTTAATTAAATGTGTAATATTTTAAGAGAGATGTGAATAAAATTTGAATATAAAGCAATATTTATAAAAGAAATCAAAACAATCTTTGAGTATGATGTCATACAACGTATGCTTTCATATTGAAAACTGTATAAAATATAGAGAAAATTTTCTGCAAAGCAGAATATCTCAATCATCTTCTTTTCATCTTGTTGAAATTGAACATTAAGGAGCGTAATCAAGTTCTCGCCAAGCAAAGCTAGTAAAACTCTACCACAAATTCATCAAAGAATAAGTAGAAACGTGGTGAACGCGAGAGACGTTCCATGTAATCAACTGCAAGGAGTACGTGAGATTCATGTAGATACATGGTGTGTTCTCTGAAGACGCACGTTTAGTGTCTTTGCCGAGCTATAAACGTAATTCACCAGAGGTAGCAGTCGTTACAAAGAATCAAACGGAGTTATCCCTTAGTAAGCGAGTGATAAACGCATCTTTGCTGGTCGGCCGTTTATTATCAGTGTCCTCTGGGGCTGCTGAACAGCGTCGTCGATCGTTAACCGATAGTCGGATAAATAGGCTCGCGTCGACATAAACATGCTCCCATCAAGATCGGATTTTCACTATAAGTCTTATGTTTCGTTGGCTGGCACATAATGCTTTTTAGCGTTAACATGCAGAAATGCACAATCTATAAGATAATTTTGCAATCTTATCTTTTATTACCAGGTCAACATTATCAAGCACTGATATTCCAGACAAATATCTCTGTGTCATCGGATGAACGGCCGCTTGAAATAAAAACGGTTAACACACCAATTTAATCCTTTATATTCGGGATTGCTTCCATTAAAACTTTCATCAACCAAAGAGTTACATCCGTTATTAAAAAAATGGACGGTGATATTAAAAAAATAGTCGCTCGGTCGGGACTTTAATATTTGTGCCCGTCATTGTGTTTGCTTATTTGACAACCTAGCAAGCAGCTCAGCTGTCCATCATCCTCTATTCAGTCCTCCCTCTATACTCGTTATACTTCGCATCGTTGTGGCGGCAGAAATGCCCTAAAAATTTTGTTCATTCATTCGCAAATATTTTATTATTCATATCGCCGGAGAATATAAAATGTGCGCCTTCTAACGCAGAATTCCGGTTGTTACTCGTTACGAGCACCACGCGCGATATTACATCTCGCGTTCGACGCATCGTTCTGCGTATTGCGATATAAAAACTTTCTGCCATAAGCGATATAAATCTACGAAATATGCAAATTTTTGTCCAAGCAAAGCTTTGTCCACGTATATTCCATTTCCACACCAGAGAAACAGATGGTAATGCCGATGAGCTGACGATTTATATTTTATTCGTAAAATGTTTTCCGGTTACGCAGCAATACTTTATTGGAAGTATCGCGCCTTTACGCCGGACTTACTTCTGCTGTGAGATATAAAGGTACAACGAGAAATTATGTGCGTTATAAGTCAGACGCGAAGGGAATAAAGTTCTCAACAACAGCTATCGGCTGTCGGAAAGAATGGCGCGATAAACTGTGCCGGCGACACGTTAGATGCGAGAAAAATAAAAAAAATAAGAAGTAATTTTAAATGAAAATATATATTGTGGGCAAATTTTTACCGCTGCATCTGCCGATGAAAAAGAGGACTCTGCAGGAACTAGAGACTCAGGAAACTGCAGTGAACTGATAAATAACCGCCATGCTACTTAAACTTTTGTGCTTCAGGAGCAACAGATTTGCATATTCGCTGAATTTGTATACCTGTACTTTCATGTGAATATGTATGAACTGCTGTATTTATTTCCTTACACATCAAATAAACTTTAATCTACTTTATATTTTCCATACCATTATAATTAATTAAAAAGTTTTTGTCGTACACTTCTTCTTTTATTCTTTCATATATGTATTTCCTTTTTTTGTTTCTTATATTTCAGTGACAAATGTAATTATATAAAATAACCAATTGTAAGAGATATCTATTACATATATTTATGCAGGATGTTCCATAATGAGTTCCACAATCAGAAAAGGGACGATTCTACAAGGGAAAAAATAAGTTGATAACGTAAAACAAAAATTTTTTATATTACTATCACAAACATTTTTTATATCAATTTTTTATATTGTTATAGTTAAGTGCATACGTATCTGGTAAATATTTAAATCTCGATTTTTTTCGAAAACAAAACTCCATATAAAAAAAATTTTTTTCCACGTTTTTAACCTATTCTTTCATTTAAAATCACCTCTCTTCCCACCTGTATTAAGAGCTATGGAAAACTACATATATATGAATAATATACATTTATGTAGGCATATATGTATACGCATGTTATGTATATATATTATATATGAAAAGGAACGAGTCACGCATTTATCAAATTTCTCAGTTTTACCAAAAAACTGTTTGATTTTAGTTCCAATAAAAAAATAAAATTATTTTTAAAAATTTAAATATGATATTTAATATTTTTGAAATATTCTTGGTTTCTAAAAAGCTTTAGTTAAATAAAAAATTAAAAATTTGGATTCATATCTGTTTTACACTCAAAAAAATTAAAAATTTTATGGTACACTATTATAGATATATTTTATATATCTTAAATTATGATTCTCTTTAAGTTAAACACAATAATTATTTCTCTTTAGATTAAACACTATGACATAATTTACACAAAACAATTTCAGAAACATTAACAAAGTTCAAACGCTAACTATTAAAATATCTCTTCTGATTGCACTTCAAGTTTAACCATCGGTCATTTGAAAATCCCATCAAAAAAGCTTTTGACATGATACAGCATTCCATTTTTTCAAATCCTGAACTATATATAGGATGGAGTTGGTTAAGTCGTACCGACGGTTAAATCGTACCTTCATTGTATTTTCTAAACGAAACATTTTTTTTTAAAGATAATGACACTGATGTGACGCTGATAATATGGGTTAAAAACTATCATTTTTGTTTTGTCTTCGAGTCGTCTGATGTTTACGAGTGACATTCAAAATTGATTTTGTTCGGTGTCTGATCTAAGTTTTGGTACAATTTACCTAAGGTATTATCAGTACAAGATAGGTAATTGAATTATAGTGTTCTTCATGGTTATAATTGATATTTAAACTCTTTTCGAGAAAGTATAACATCAAATTAGCAAAATATTTATAAGTTATGTGGTTATTGGCAAATTTGTAAAAATAGAGGGAGTTGGGTAAATCGTACTTGTCGCTGGTCTTTATATTGTACCGGTACAATTTTCGCAAGTGACGCGAGCAATACTGGAGGTTACTATTATGATAAAAAAGGAACTAGGTGGTACAATTTAACGACCCGATCTTCAAATCGTACCGAAAGCTACTTTAGTACTTTTGTTACAATTTTGTTTAAACGTTAGGGGGTACGATATAGGCGACTTCCCCCTATATAAAATTTACATTAAAAATATATCAACTAAAGAGAAAAATCTTATCACCATTTTCCTGAATGCATTTTTCCAGAAAGATTGTTAGAATAATAGGTACATCTCGGAATAAAATTCAATTCGTCTTAAAGAATACGATATTGTTTATCTTTCTTGATTTTCCTTCACTAATTGTTAGGACCACCAGAATTCATGAAGCATTTGCGTAATAGCTAATCAAAAGTCCATCAAACGAACTTCCGACTTAATCGCTTACGGAATGAGTTTACTGTCGAGAAGACCGGCTCCGCGAACTCAGACAACCAAACACGAATAATAGGCAAAATAGTGGACAAATGTTATAATTGGGCCACTACAGCAAGAGGGAATTTGTGTAGCAACCAAGCGATAAGAATTTCTGTTAAAACCTGTTGCTGCGTTTACCTCAATACAATCATAGTCACCTTTCATTTTCGGCACCTTTTCTTATCGCGGGATCTTGAAAATGAATTCGATATCCAGCTCACGCTCGTATCTACCTATGTACCCGTAACCTACCTACCCACTTCTTGATTTATATTCCGGAACTCGCCAGCCTCGTGTTTGATGCTCTGACGCCCACACGCTGCGCCACGAAATGCACAGGAGAAAAACGATTTTCTATATTCGTTTTTTCGTTGGCCCGTAATTTAAAACTTTTGCCGTTTTCCAAACCACAATTTATATTCAAGCCATAGGATTTGAGTAAGAAGAATAACACGTATAGATATGTTCCAAATAAGACTTTGACATTCTAAAGTGGTCGATCCAATCATTCACGCTTTGCGCGTCATGGTATTTCCACGAACAAACGATACAGTCGGATTCGCGTGGGTGTATCCCTGCACAAACGCGAGAGCGAGTCGTAAAAGCATTTGATTCTGCGATGCTTTTACTTGGCGAGTCGCCATCGCGTAACGATACCTTGTAAGAAACTTTGCGGGTGCTCGGCGAGAGTATAAATTGATGCTCAGTTATGACTTAGCAGTTTTCTCGCTGCCACGTTTTACCGCGGTGAAAGGTAGATGAAGCAATTTCTTTTTCCTGATGGATTGAATCAGAACGATGCCGAAAGATCTTATCGTTGTTGCTTTCAAAGCTATTGATGTATACACACAGACAGCTCTTTTATATATCTAATAATTACATCGTGCATCGAAACTTTGAGATAAAGTTCTAAGATGTTCGTATGATGTTACATTAATATGAACTTTCTTACAGAAAAAAGACATAAAATAACAAGAGGAGGAAAAGAATGAATTGTATGTCATTTTAACCAATGACGAGCAATTTCTGGCAATAGTAAAGAGTGAATCTTATTGATGATACTGCAATTGAGAAGAGAGAAATATACCATTGTACACTTTATCACATCAGTAAAACGGAAAGGAAGTACTGGCCAGAGCGAGTCAGCAAAATGCTGAGCTGTCGTCTGTAACAGTGATTAATTGTTTGCGATTACGCATAACATTACGTAAGCGATGCGAGCTTAACGACAAACCGTAACAGTGCAATTTCGTGACACCCACGGCAGGCATATTTGATAATGCCGCAACAGGACGATGCCGTTAACACGACGTTAAAATTTATCGCCGGCTACGTGGAAATTGGCCAAGGGAATCGTTGGATGGATTAATGTATCACCGTTGTGACACTTAACGATTCAAATGCCGCGAAAACCATTAACGCATGCGAATTATTTCGCCTTGTAATGAGCATACGTAAATGTGTTGACTGTACTAAAGCGATATACCTACTGTCCCCATGAATATAAGTCGTGCAAATGTAATTATCACGTCGAATGTAGTGTGTTCCGAGTTCCTTTCATCTATTTATTTTTTAAATTCAATTTCTTGAACCAACTCTGGCTTAATTATTTAAGCTCTTTATATTAGTAACAATTTTTTCGAATTTATATTAGTAACAATTATTTTGAACAAATATCTTTCCAGTAATACGATAACGCTAGTAATTATATTAACTTGCAATGTACATTATTAATAGATTTAATAGAAATCACTCAAGATTTACGCCTATATATAAAAAATTGTAGATCTGTATTTTAATTTTATTCGTTGTATTTTGTTCGCTGTACAAAGAATTACCTTTTATAGCTTTTATTTTAATTTCGTTCGCCGTATTTTAACTCCAATTTCTTTTATGTCCGCATTTGACCTGTCTACCGCGAATTCTTTATGACTTATAAATTGAGAAAGATTCACACAAAGTAAAGGCTGACTATTAAGAACTGGAACTAAAATGTAGCGGTAAATTCTGTCCTCTTTTATCGTGCTCAAGGAATCACCTCTACTCTGACATTTATCTGACTAAAGGATGTGTATATATATATATATATGTGTGTGTATGTACATGTACTTTAAACCATGATAAATGAATCTAGGATTTTTACCGATCCTTTTCACGTCCTTTACTCAGAGGATCGCTATAATGTGATCGACGTCGTGTCTGCACCCGAGATTAAAAAGCTAAAATTACAATGCTGCGAGATAGCGGTTCCCGGATATTCCATTAATTTTCCTCTGCTTCTTTCATAATATCTTCTCGCGGTGATAAGTGTTACATACATTAGCAGAAAGAATATTAATGCTTATTATTCATTTAATTTAATGTTATACAAAATACTATGTACAAAAACTCAATCGGTGCTCAAGTTTTCACTTTATGTACATAGATGCGCGAATCTAGTTTTTTTAATTAAACAAAAGCCTTAAATAAAAAATCGGAAGAAATAGAGCAGTCAAAATGTTATGTATACATATAAAATTCGTTCCTTATTCCTCTATTCTTTAAGAATGTGTGTGTACTCTTTTAGATCATTCCTCTCTGTTTGAGTTCTGTCGTAATAGAGCGAAAGATCGTCATTTCAATTTTAGAACAGTTCTTCTACTTCACACAGAACATTCTTCTGCAATCGCATATCTATCTTGTGTGCAATCCGGTGTGAAGTATGAGTGCGCAACAAGGGGTCCAGTGAACCAAAATTGCTAGCTCTCGGCGCTGAATATCGAATGAACGCGGAGAGAAAGATGTCGGATGCTGCCGAGGTACAGGGCCCGATTGAAAGACTAGAATGGAAGAGGGATAATTATCGGCACTTTTGCGCGGTTTTCCCTGAGGGTCGCTTTCAGGGATTTCTCTTTTTTTTCACTGAGTCGTCCGCAAGGGCATTTATCAAGATAAACTTTGAAGCCGACCTACTGACAATTGATTTACCGACTCTAAAATTGGATCTCGGGATGGACTCGAACGGTCCATCAAAATCTCGATAAAGAGATGTACGATAGAGAAGAATAACAAAATTTGAATAAATTTTAACAATCGATAGAATATAACAATCGATAGATAAGTTAGAAATAAAATGTTATTTATCTGTGATATATTGTATTTATCATTAGAAACATAATAATCTAACTTATTATAAGAACAAAGGACTCTTAATTCAAACAACATATCAAGAGTACAGGGCACTTAAGAATCAAATATAAAGAGAAAATTATTTAAAATATATATAAAAACTCAAACCAGAAGTATATTTAATATAATATTTTATAAATAATTAAAAGTTTTATATATATATTTCATTATATATTTCGGTCTCACGATTGAGCCATTTTCAGATGTGATAGTTATATACAAACAGGTGATGTTATATTGGTTAAACGCAGAGTCGAAGAAATAGATAAAATAATAATCTAATTAATTTTATTCTAATTGAGTCATATTATATTATTTTTACGTTCTAATTAATATTGTTATTAGTGTCACATATTTCGCTAAACGTCATCACTTCTGCATATTTATGAATATAATATATTATTATATAATTATGATATTATCAAACTCTTGCACGGAAAAAACAATCATGGCTGAATTAACAACATATGTTTGATTAAGCAAATTTTAATAGAAGTACACAGAATTATCAATGATAATAATAAAATATTTTGGTATGCAACCAGAATGTTTAGATATAATACCAGTTAAACTTTGGTTAGCGCGTATATAATAATAATAATACCTAAATATCTGATAATTACAACTACAGAGGAAAAGAGCATGGTCGGATTAACGTGATATGTATGGTTAAATGAGTATTGGTAAAATTGCATTGGTAGAATTTCTAGTTATTATAATTAAATAATCTGGTATTTCAACTAAAAGTGTTGTTAATTTTCAAAATAACAACCATGGTTATCGTAACCAGAATATATACAATCAAAGTAGATTCTTCATCTTTCATGAACAGTCTAGTTATTGTATATGTATTTCAGGTTAATTCAACCATTTTTTTAAATGAGGATAACGATGCTTCTCTGCGCTTTTTGAAGTAAAAGGCATTTAAGACTATATCAATTAATGTAAAACATTACACGCTAACAAGCTCGCTATGTCCGTCTTCAAATTATAATCCAAGATTTAATTTAAGCTTACGAGCCACCCGTTTCATCTTCTCTCTTCTAATATATTATCTGAGTACTTCGCTTCAAGAATTATCCGCTCAATTTTCTAAGCATCTCTTTCCAAGCATTTAACTACGGGAATAAAGAGGCTTGACCGCAATTTTCCCACGAACTCGTTTGAAAGTTATCAACACGCAATCGGTGTTAATTAAACAATACAAATTATACTGATATTTCAAATAATTCGTATTGTTTAATTAAAAATTAAATTAAATTAAAAAATTTCATTACATTACATTATATAATATAATGTAATGAAATTTTTATGCATAGAAAAAAAACTGGTGCCGCTCAATGAGCGGAATGTCTAAAATCGACGCATAAGACAATTTTAAGATATCCTTCAGAGTTCTTTATGAAATATCTTAAAGCTGTCTAATGCGTCGATTTTAGACATTCTGCTCGTTGGGCGTGGCGATTCGTAGAAAACTTTATTGAGTCGACTTTATCGAATATTGTGCTACATGTGGTAGAAATTTCTTCATATAAATGCTCATATAAATTTACAGTGAAAATATAAATCCGTAGATAAATATTCAACGTGGATTAATTGCTCTTCCGCGCTATGAAACGCGGAGACATAACTAGCTGCTTCTACGTTCTCGGTTGCTCCCAACGAAGCGGTTGATCTAAAATGCCAGCGCAACGAGAGGCATGATGTAGCGACGGACGTTCCTCGTGCTGAAACGTGAGTGTCGCGACAACGTTCTCGACTCCGTACATTTTAGTGCTGCTACATCGTGCCAACACGCAAGCGACATGTTCGTACGTGATGATGTTACGTGTGGCAGTCTCCTCGCTTCCTCTCTTACCTTCTCTCTACGTCGGTCCTTTGTGCTCACACGCAAAGGCAACTGATATCGTCGGCGATCTCGTTCCCGGCGAGTCGAGGATGCACACGTGCAATTATTTGGACACTTTGTCGCCGCGTCGCAACTACGTTATTCCCGGCAATCGAGAACGCCGCTCGGAATCCCAACTTGTATATCTCGGCTCGCCGACAGTACGAAAAGTGCACTCATATCTTTTGCGTAGCTATTTGCCGCAAATGATACGTGAGGATATTGTGTTCCATAATTATTGTGTTACTTTTCTCAGTTACGTATAATAGAGAAGAATATATATATAACAAAATTATATATATATGTGTCTGTTACATCCCCGAGATACAGAAAGAATTTTTAATTTAAAAGCTACAAAAGTATCTTTAGAGAGAAATGTTCGAAGTGTTAATATACAGTCGGTTTAAAAAGTTTGGAGATTAGACTCAGGAAAAATCGAGAAACAAGCTATATAAATTTTATTAATAAAAACTTTCAACGTAGTCCCCTCCGACCTCAATAGACTGCTCAGAACGTTATTTAACCGTCAAAAGCTTTTACAGAAGTCATCTTCTGAAACAGCCTTCAATGCGTTCGTCATATTGAAATCTATTTCAAAGTCAATTTGTTTGAATGTTCAAAATATCATCGAAACTTCAAAATATCATCGTTCCCTTTTTTGCGTTTTTAACTTTGAAAGTTAAAGCCATCTGCATCAAAGAAAGTGACCAACACGTCCTAATTTTAGATTTTATGGCTTTCACTTTAATTAGTTTTGTTTTCTTTAAGATCAATTCTAGGTTGAATTTTGAAACACATTTTATTTCAAAATATGAATCTGAGACAATTTCTAAGTATGACTTTTGAAACAAAATTTTACAACAACTCGCTGTATTACAAAAACTTTTACAAGAGAAAAAATCTAACAAAATCCACACAGCCGTCTCGAAATATACTGTTGGCAGCGCCGTGAAAAAAATCGTACAAGTAGTCAAATATTGGTACTAAAAAGTTGTCGGAAAAATGGTATTACTTGTACATTCAGGGAAAAATTAATTTCGGAATTTTTTAAGTAAACCGTGTAAATAACGTAAATCTAATTTTTAGTCAATTTTATCTAAATAAAAAATTTTTAATATTAAAAATCAGTTACAATTTTGTTAAACAAGAAATAATTGTAACTTTGTTTACAATTTGTAGATTGTATAGGAAAAATAACGATATGTTTCTATTAAAGTGTTAAGATGATATTATTGCATGGCTGAAAATGATTGAAATTGATTTTACTTCGATGCAACAAATTTGGCTGCGTAAAAGATCATCATTCTTAAGGTGGAATATGAAATGACTCGTTAATATCGTGGAATGCTTGTACATAAATTTAATGTAGAAGTGAGCGAGATTACATTGAGCGTTAACTATGGCTTTAATGGTCATCAAGAAGTCCAATTTGCGATGCTAAAAGCTGGGACAAGTTTCTAAATCTTCACACAGTCCGTTATATACCAGTTTGGACTATTTAGTGGTCAGTGTTATAACAGAAAGAGAGTAATAAGAGTAATTTCAATTTTTAATCAGTTTTGTGTTATTACAATGAATCGGAAATAAAGGCCCTAAATGGTCAAGCTGGATCTTTAGTGCTGAAATAATTCTGTGTGAATTTATGTATTATATATCCAATTCTTCAAAAAGCGTATTTTCCCTTTAAATATATGTACTTACATATACATGAGTTATTACGAAGAATATTACTAAGGCCTTAGTGATCTAAAGTTTTAACTCTAAAGACTTAGGAGTTAACGCTCAAACGAAATGCAAAAGATCCAGGTTCGATCCCCAGCGCAGCGCAGCCGAGGTAATATTTTTCGTAATGAAGCTAGATGTTAATCAGCATCAAAATATTAAGATCAATTTAAAAATAAATTCGCATGTAATTATTTCAGCATTAAAAACCTAGCGTGACCGTTTAGCGTCTTTATTTCCGATTCGTTACATTTAGCGTCTTTATTTCCGTATAGTTACATCACGGTCTTATAAGACACTTTGTTTTGTGTTGTTATATATTTTATTGAAATGTTATAAGAAAACACTAAACACTATACTCTATATTATTTAAAAATTAAATTTTATAGTATGCTTATTTTTTTCCTTTTAAATTAATAATTACATTATTTATGTAAAAGTGTTTATAAAAGTCCAAATTATAAGTATTTCGTTAAAAAAGTAACATGTACGAAAATCTTGTGTTACATTAATTAAGGCCTATTTTCTTCTACGTAAAATTTACGTATCAATAACAATAGTATCACTCAATATCGATAGCGTTTTAGAATTAATTAAATTTATTTCTTTTGTTTATGTGTAATAGATAACTAATGTAATAGAACCAATATAAGAATCTTGTTAAAATGAGTATTATGTAAAGAAATTTTTGCTCTATTATGGTCGACATATTCGTTCATTATGTAGATTTGGAACATTGATTAATATTACCTCGATCTATACGCTACTCCAATATGAATTCGTGCGAGTAAAGTGTATTATATTATTAACCTATCCTCGAAACCGCGCAGCTGCGTATCGGCTATCTGTCAATAAATTATTCAACAAACTGAAAGAGTCCGGTTTGATAAATAACAAATTTTATAAAAGTGCTACTTGAACATCATGTTTTCTTATAGGTTTGCCAACACGCGTAGTTAAGATAGCGACTTATTAAGGGAAACGATGGTATTCAAAACAGATTATATATTATGTGTGTGTGTGTGTGTATATATTATATATATATATATTTCATTTATTTTCCTAATTACAAAAGATATTGCTTTATATGTAGATATATTCACATTCATCAACAGCAACAGGGAAGTAACTCTTGTGGAAACAAATTATTGAATTAGGAAAAAAAACTTGGAACGAATAGTATGCATTTTTCATTCGAATAGTTTTCCCAATTATTTTTGATAGTTTTTTTCGCGATTCTAATAATATTTTTCTATTATGAGACGTATTTTTATTTTCTATTATGAAACATAACACACCCGTTAAGTATGTTATATGTGCTCTTATAACATATACGAGGTTGCTATCAAGTACTGCTCTAAAATTCCATTTTGCTTAGTAAATTTGAAAGTTTTGATTGACTATCTTGAAGGCAGTTTACGTGATAAGTAATAGCTCGCTGTCTTACGTGACGAGACGAGGATGAATTTTTCATTTCAATTTAAGCTTTAATAATTTTAAAATTCGTACTGTCTACTTTTTACAGAATACATCTCCAGTATTATCGCATATGAAAATGGTTAAGATTTTAATTAGAATTAGTATCAATAATTTATTCCATATATAAAGATGTATAAAAGATTTATAAAATTAAAAGAATTAGGATTTAACGCTTCACAGCGCTAATGAATTGACAGTGAAGCGTCCTTTAAGCACTTTTCTCCCTTTTGATTCAATATTACCAAGAAGAACCTCACAGCTGTCTGTGATTTTTCAACTGTACTTTACTAGCAGATTGGTTCGAGCAAAAAGAGCAATGTCATAAAAAAGATACAATCAGAATCTACGAATAGAAGAAAAAAGAAAAAGAATCGAGAATGAAATGAAAAAAAGATGATGAAAGGTACACCAAGGTGGAAGCACACAAGAAGCAGAAAAGAGACATTTCTCTTCATCAAAAATCAATTCCTTAAAGATAATAAAGTGGCTATAAACTCAGAAGATAATATCGACATTACGTGATATACGAACGAGATAAAAATTATAGCGACGGGGAGACATTGGAGCGCCCCGTTGATATCATGAAATCCAAAATTAATTATAGCCAGTTATGTGTACCCAGCTTTTTTCAGGAATTTTCAGGAACCATGAACGAAACTGCGAAAAGTTCGCGATGAAAAAGTCGAGCCGGATTATCTCGCGACCGGCATAGACGCTAAACGCAAACACAGTAAATAATTAATCACCGTCCGCCAGCTGCATAAAAGATAATTTACTTTGCAGGCAGGCGGTTTAAGGCATCAGTGCGACCAAATGCTGCAGCCAAAGAAAGAGATAGCTAGACTACGTTTAAAGATATCGCGCGTTCGCGATGTTCATCAAACTAGTTTTCCGAAAACTCAAATGACGTGTATCATAAACGTGTGCCAACAATTCGTGGTTTTATTCTATTATGCCAGATGAAATTAAGACAAGCAACAACATTTCGATATGCCTCCCATCTCGCCGTCGAGAAAAACAAGTACAAGAAAAAGGACAAAGCGAAGAGAGAGAAAAATAGTGAGGGGATCGCGATTTCAGAGTACATCTTTCTGCTTTCTCGATTTTCTCGAACTCATCTCTATCGCGTCCTTATCTACAGCACCCTCCCTTAACCCGCCTGTTCTCACATTCTTACTCTCATGCTGTGCCTTTGCCTTTTTTTTGCACCCAAGGGAAACACGGAGCACCTTTTTAGGAAGATAAAGACGAAGCGGTTGTCTGGCGCGGATGCTCGCCTACGAAGCAGTCGATGCATAAGGAGACGAAACGACAATAGCAGCCGCTGCATTCTCGAGTTTCTGATCTACTGATTGCTCACTCACACGATCCGATTGGTAATATAGCGAAAGAATCTGTGAATTGATCTGCCGTATACGAGTTATTTATGCATAAAAGTGACGTGAGCGCACGGAAATCAATTCTCCAACTGTCATGAATTTAATCCTAAAATATTAATAACAATTGTTCCGCTTACACACAGTTTTTGTAATTAATATGAATAAAATAATAACGTTGACTATCGTATTTTTCTGTATTTTACATTAAGCATAATACCATATAAAAATTAAATACATTATTTAATATTAACATATTAGAATTAAAATTAAACTTTAAAACATTAATTTGAGAACTTTAAAATGATAAGTGCAGCTGCAGATACGAACACGACAAAAAAATTTCAATAAAACTCTTCCAATTTGATTTACAAGTCACCAATTTGACTCGTAAATGAAATAAAACATTTCTACACAAATATCTGACAAAATCGCTCAATTAAATATTTCTTAAAAATTTCGTTACAAAAAGCTAATTTTTTGTATTTTATGTGAATTGCATTTAGAATATAATTATTGAACCTAACCGGATATATCCACTTAAATTCTTTCCCTTTCATGCACGTTGCGACGGCAGATGTATTTTTTATCAGCGATATTACAACGCATTCTCGTAAATGGGAAGACCGCAAGCTATGGAAAAGTAACCGGTGTAGTTATTGATTTTCTGTTAACTGGCTATTTCGCCGAGAGAATTACCGCGAACGCATTTTCAACGTGTCATTTGCTCCAACGTAACATGAAGCTACGAGAAGATGCACAAAAGAATCTGTGCACGTAACCCTATTTATCGTTTACGTAATAATATATTCGCGTATATGTAGTTGCATAATTGAGAAAACGTATCTTTTCCAAAAGCTTAGAAACTTGCTTTGTCGACTAAGATTAATTCTTATATTTATTTTACCCAACAACCATTACAGGTACAAACATACCAGTCGTAAACATTGGTAATGGATAACATCCATTACAGTACTTTTCTCTTCTGTCAAGTATACAAACTTTTATCAAAGAGGCTTTTATTCAGCAAGAATTTCAAACAAACAATTTTACAAAAAAATGAATGTTATGCAAATAAATAACATTATGTTCTATATTTGTTGCCTAATTTTTAATGAAATCTTCTTTTAAAGTTTTTTAAAATATTCGAGCCTTAAAATTTTTAATAAATTAAATAAACAATTTTTTCTTATACGAATTAGTTGAACAAAGAAAAACAAAAAGACTTGATTGTACTCACCAGTTTCAACCACGCGTTGGTCGTAAGTATTTGGTTCTTTTCATCCTGCAAAAAACACAAAACATTATTACTTTATACAAGTACTACAAAAATTACGCGATACATGTATAGTGTTGTGTTGTATATAATTATAATTCAAGATATATAACATGTTTTATATATCATGATAATTTTCTTCATATTAAACTTAATAACTTTTAATTCAGTTGTAATATAAGGATAATAAGTTGCACATAATTACATTCTCTTTGTTAAGATAATATAATATTTATTCATTAATTTATGATTTATTTACTCATTTTTGTTACAGAACGTATAATTAATTTTTTACGATTTCCATTGTTTTTCTAACTTTACGTACTAATAATTATGTTTGTTGCATCGTTTTATTTTTTATTTAATAAATTGCTTATTTATTAAAACATTATTTCTAGTACAAACGATTCGTTCAATGATAATGCTATTAAAGCTAATCGATAAGTACATAAGAGTATATTGGAAAAAGAATCTGGTTGCATTAATCGGAATTATCGTGGAAAATAGACGAATCAGAATTTTATAGTTAAACCTATTATAATTCTAGTCGAGATAACCAGATGCCCAATTATCATGATCGCAATTTTGATTGATGTAATCAGAATCTTCTTAATTGTTAATTATAAATTTTTCTCAGTGTATATATATATATATATCTTTAAATATAACTCGTATCAAAACACATCCTATAGTTAGAGCAATTTCCATATGGAAAAGATGGCCATAAACTGTGATTTCTCCAATAATTGCTAAATAGTGCATTTTTATAGTCATTCTCAAAGATAATCAATATTTACAGTAGTTTATATGCGTGTACTATTCGAAACAACAATATTATGAATATTATGTAATATTTTTACTTTTGACTGTCTCTGAAAAGTTTTGAATGTGTCCACTAAAAGCTGCTATAACATCAAATAAATTATAGTTGAGCTATGTAATCGTCGTTACATATATAATAAAATACGTAAAAATACGTACATTGTAATGTGACCTATAATTTGTATTTTCATTTTTACTATTTATTTGTATTATACTATCACCATCTTTCCATCACAGTTCGAGAAAGATGGTCATTTACTAAGTAACACACACACACACATACACACACACACACACAATTTTTTTAAATTATAGAAATCTTTATTTGATTTCCTTAGTTTACAAGAATTTAATAATTTTTATGTTACTATTGCAATATAATTATATATATATATATATATTTGTATATTAAATATATGGAAATATAAATTTTATTTATTATTTTACAAAATGTTACACGTATCTTTAACATAAAAAAATATATATAAATATACCGTGATCAACTTTTTCTTAAAATTTAGGTAAAATCAACACGCATACATTATACTATTTTGATAATATTAAATTTCTGTTGTTTTCTTTTCAATTTCGATAGTATTTATTATTTTAAGCTTTAGTGAAGTTATATGTATACATCAAATACATTAAAAAATAACAAAAAAAATAATAGGACTAGAAACAAGACCATTATATAAACATCAACTAAATACGAAAGGCTCCACTTATTAAATATATATAAAAAAATATTAAATAATAAATATTACTTTTTTAATTTCTCCTATTAATAAACATTGTGAGCTATATCTCAGTAACAATGAGTTTGCGGACATATGTTCATATACATTTTTTTTCATGTTTAGTGTGGGGAAGCTTGACCCCGAAGTTTATTGCGCCCTTACTTTAGTTACACCCCGTATATGTACTTCAAATCAATTTATCTCAGAAATATGACTGAGCGCTGATTCGTTTCGAACTTTCAAAACACAATCAATCTGAATTAATAATAATCCTCTCTCAAATTTAATTAAAAGTGTCTTAAAACCTGTAAAAAAACTTATTGCGAAAATAAAAGTATGTTTTTTTTATTTTAAAAAACTATGGCCATCTTACCCGGGTTTACCCTATCTATCTCATTCACGTTGACGCGCAAACTCAGTCATACGTTTCACTCGATGCGAGCAAACAGTACATGCATATGGCAAATATTTATTCACAAAATGAGTTGGACGTGTGATTTAACTTCACTAGTGCGCGCTCGATAACATATATTATGCTCACGTAAAAAACTTTAAAAGCACTAACAAAATTTAATCATATTATTTGAATATTCATAAAGTATTTAATGTAAAATTTTAGTATAACAAATCAGATCAGAATTGTTGCAATTTAATATAGATATGAAACATAATTAGGAATAGTTGTATAATTAAATTAAAAGTTATTCATCATTAAGCAAAGACATAAATTAAAATTAGAAGCTATAAATTATATAAAATTGCTGTTATAAATAGAGAGATTTTCAAACAGAAAATATTTGATTATAATGTACGCGCTGAAGGTTTCTTTGCAGTGAGAAACCTTACAATTTCTTTATCCGGTCAGATTGCATATAAAATATGCGGCACTAAGAAAATCTGAAGGATCGTGGACAAAGGAAAAAGTAACGACAGGAAAATGCGATCCAATTGTAAGAGTTCCTGCTTAGAAAAAGATAACCAATAACGGTGAATTGCCGGCTGTAAATTTTCTCTCTGGTTTTAACCGAGTCGGTTGAAAAGAATCGTCCTCTCATACTGTGTTATCGAGAGTTTCGAAGTAATTTACAAAACAAAATAGTGTTTTCGGCATCGTTGCCGACAGACAAACTCCATATTCCTATAGGCACTCGCATTAATTGAATTCTCCGGGTGCGTTTCGCGTTACTGTACGATGTAAAACGAGAATAAATTGGTGAGTAGCTTTTGAGAAGATCGAAAAAAGTGAGCATGAGTGAGCAGTAAATATCTGAAAATTTTTTCTCGCAAAAAACGTATGAAATCGAAAAATAGTAGGATGCGGTTATAAGTTGTGCAGATGCGTTCTTCACATTGTTTGTTAATTTAATATCAAAATCTGCAGCTATATTTGACTAATATATTTAACTATACTAATAATTTATATAAGTATTTTGTCGCTTATATTACAATATACATACTCGAGTAATTGTAGAAAATATTGCAAAATTTAATTTAAAAAGATTAACTAAATTGAAAAGTTAAGAATTTAGAATTATACAAAAAGGTGCAAATTTAAATTGCAATTTTCTCGTTAAGCGATTCGAAATAATATTCAATCAAGTTTGTATCATTAAATTGTATTTGAAAAATACGTGTTTTCAGTAAGAAAATGAAAATTTGGTTTTACCATCAACAAAATTATGTTTCGCACTAAATGTAAAATTGTAATCTAAAAAAATTTAAATTTGTGACTGTTTATTGTTGTGATTCGTGAAAGAGACTAAAGAACTTGTATGAGATAAACTTTTAGTAAAAGCGCAATAAAACTAAACTCGAAAGAAAATGATTCCAGGGTTTTGTCAAATATTTTTTTCTGTTTTCTTGTTGTGCAGTATGAAACTTAATGGCGAGGATTTTGTGTGACAAAGATACCAGTCGTACCACTCGCATTTCTCTTGCAGTCAGGTCTTTTCGCAGCGCGCTTCCGCTTCCGCTACGTCAACGTTCTTTATGTATGAGTAACACGGACGCGTTTTGTCACGACTGACTCATTGGCGCGACATAATTGCACCTTGCGACAAAGACTAAAAACTTACGGCATAGTGCAATGCTCATCACTCGTAGTGTCGACTTGAGTAAAAACAAATGAAATTACAAGTGATGTTACAAATTAATGTTATATCGCGAATCATGAGATGATCACAGTTGATATTAACAAAGTTATTGCAAAATATTTCTAAGTTTTAAATAGATGTTACAATAAATAAATAAAAACCAATTTCCTTGATCAGAATAACAGCGAAAGAGAGATATACATATTTTCAGACAAAAATAATTTTTCCGGAATGTCTATAAATTCTTCAGTTTTTCGTAACAGACAGTGTTTTACTCAGTTACCCGTTTTATATGTAACATATTTTGCGTTACAACTGTCGACATGATATAACAATCTATCACATGCGCTGAGCTCAGCTCAAAACGAAATCCGGCAAGCGGAATGAATAAAAAGTGCGAATTTTGCGGCTCGCTTTGCCGTCTAAAATGATGCGAAATTGGCATACGGATTCCCCGTGACGTCGACATTATTCGACAGAATTTGCGGAGATACATGAAATGTGCGATTTCTGATCGATGAAAGTCCAAGAGTTTTATTCCGCGGCTAACAATGGTAGCTAACAATGAATACTGTATTTCTTTCGTTTCCCTATGAACGAAATATATTACGGATTGAATTTTTATCGATTTTACTGTATGGGGAGACCGTCCATAAAAGAAGCCGTTCAAGCCGTTTAAATAAATACCTATACCTGTATACCGTTACACGATTTATTCACAGAGAGAAGCAAGAAATCTTAATTAAAGATTACATTAAAAGAGTGATTAATCAAGATAATTAACGTCATCAGGCGCTGACAAAGTACATAAACATTCGTCAAGTGGAAAGGCGAGACCGTTTCGGAACAGGAGTTCCTGGAATATACACTATGATTAATCGATCGAATGTGTCGTGCGACGCAAAAAGTTCGACGACGCGTGTATTTTGACCGTATAATGTACAAGTTGCATATGTGCATTACATAAGCAAAACCTTGAACCTGTCACTAATAATTTACAGTCGCTATATATTCTGTTATTTTGCATTTTCTCGCATTTTAAAGAAGAAAGCACGAAAACAATATTAAATTTGGACTGTGCTTCAATATTATTTTTCGCTATTTTTATTTATAAGGTGTATAATTTATGGATTTCATGATAAATAATATATTATATTTTGTAATAAATAGAAAAATAGTAAGAGAGCTGAAAATACAATGAAAATATTTTCTTCCGTGAGACTAGGAGATGTGTCTCGCTTGATTGCAGCAGAAGTGAATGAAACCAAAGTAGTGCGACTCGACGCCATATCGGCCATGAGAAGTAGAAAAAGTCGCAACTAAGCGCGACCAAATGTTTATGACCTACGTTAAACGTAAAAAGTTTATAGTACACCGAAGAACTTGGAAACGAAATTAAGAAAAGTGTAACCGTTGTTTGTGATATTATATTTCAATGTACTGTCGAAACCGTGATAAAACCTGCGTAATATGACATTTATAGTAATTATCATAAACATTGCATTCGTATTTATATAATGCAACAATAAAACAGTTCCGAGAGTTAATATTTTTCGCGTAAATAGTAGTGTTGTTTCATGCTCTTCAGCTGTGCAAAAACGTGATTAGTTTCATCTTACGACTTCCGCGAATGCCGAAAGTTCTATTGATCTTATTTCGCCATCGCGTTCTCCGATTTACCCAACATACGGGGGGAATTAGGTTTCTGCCATTATAAACTTTTCTACTTATGTGACTAATTAAAAGGTCTCCGCTTTTACAAAAGATCTCGCTTTCCAATTCCGACATCAAATGAAAGTTTAAATTTAATATATTAACGAGAAACTTTTTTGGCTGGTACTTCAATATTTATTGAATGGAGTGCCATTTTAATAAAGGATAAATTCAACTGAGATTAAATTATGTCAAATTCATTTTCAATTAAAATTAATATACAGATTTTTGGGCAGACCAATTGCATACAAATTAAAGAAATCAAAGACAAAATTTTATTAGTAGCCTATTCTTCATTGAGAACTTTTCTGAATTCTTTTGCGTTAATCAAGATGCTGGATTTATATTAAACACATACATACAATTCAGTGATATTTTTTAAATAAAAAATATAATATCGACTCTTTTCGTTAGTCACATCGACATAATGAACTGAGTGTTCCCGCATAAAAAAATATGCGTTCGCTATAAAAAGAGAATCTACATAAAAGCATCTACTTTGTCTGTTTTGCTAGCGTTTCATTGGCAATTTAATTCTAGCAGAAGACAAAATTAGCAATGAGATGCTAAAAAGACAAGCGTAAACCCTCTTCCTATAAACCTCACTTTACAATGTATTTTTCTACAGGGACGTGCACACACTGTTAAATTTATAATGTCAAATTATATCCAATTGAGTTATTTTTAATCATTTCTATAGGTCGCCAATGTTCCTACTCAATATATTGTTAATTTAAATAAAACAAGTGGAGTGTTAAATAATTTAACTAAAAAAATGGAGTTACATAATGTAACTAAAAAAATATATTAAATTTGATTCAAATTTAGTTTATTATTTACTAAGTGCATACGTTAATACTTATTTATGATGAAACATTATTTACTTTGAAATAGTCCATTGAAATGAATTAATTTACATTTTGATACGCATAAAAGTTAAAAATAACAAAATGTTATTTAATTCAAAGGTTATATACCATTGCCCCTTAGAAATCTATCAGTGCAGATTTGCAGTGCGTATCTATTTATAAATCTAATTGATTACATATCTTATATACATTATTTTTTATTTAACTCGCACTTAGTCTAACAGCTAAATGAGGTTACATATTTCAAATTTGGTAATCTAGGAGATTCCCTTGCTGCACTCGATTACCTTGATTTACGATTACTTGAATTATATTAATAAAGGGGTATTATTATACGAGACTACCAAGATGTCTAGAATTATTTATCAAGAGATTTTATTATACTAGACTGCTGAAGATGGCTTGAATTAAGCCGTCCGGTATTTGTTATATATATGTAGTACTGAGAAATATATGTTGATATAATCACTCCAATTACTGCGAATTTAGGCTCTTAATTGCCCGTTTTTTCATTTATTGTTTAATTCTTATCTCAAGAGCCCAACTTTAATTATTCTTTGTAATTGATTAGCTGTCATAAGAATTCGTATAAATGCAGTTGACCATAGACTTCACACCATAGACTGGCAGTACAAACAAGACTGTATCTGTATTTCTCTCTTCAAAAGAGGAAATGTTTCGCGTATGCGACATATATACTATACATTGGACATGTTTTGCCAAGGTTATCTCTTCCTACAATTTTAGGAAATTTTATTTTACATACTTTTTTTAATTACTTGCATTTTATGTTTTAAAAACAATTTATTTCGTGTTTTATTAGCAGTGACGGAGACTTTTGACTTTTTTAGGTGTGGAATACCTCATCCAAACGAGGGAAGGGGAATAATTTCAAAATAACACGAATATTTTATCTCTTTTGTTGTATGTGCGAAATATGTTCTACATATACTCCAGCCAGATACTGTTTTTTGTCAAACTACTCAAATTTTTTTCAAATTTGTCAAAAATTAACGTGTTTTATTTAAATATCCCGAATTTTAAATGTGGAATTACACATTCACAGGTACTCTTGATGTGGAAAGCTCCATATCCTCCACAAGGAAGTCTCCGTCCATTTTTGTCACAATACAGAGTGACCATTAGGAGTTGTAAGTAAAACAAAAGAGATAAACTGTTATATTTTTCTTCCTCCGTTTAGATAACCGTTTTTCTGATTAGGATTTAAGACTCGACAATTTCATTTGAACCGTTGTACCAGCCAGTTTATGAGTATCAGCATGAACACATTAACCGCCGAAAGAAAAACACTAAAAATTTTACAAAATAAAAAAAAATTAAAAATATTATTAATGTAAGTGAATAGTGGTAACTTTATTATTATTTAAAAAATTTTTATACAAAACATATTTTAATATCTTGAATTATTTTGTAAATATAACAAAAGCAATTAAAAACATTAACCGTAAAAAATAATTTCAGCCCGTTTTGTCACACTATTTTCTAAATTCATCTATTTACGTAAAATATATATGTGTATACAAAATTTCAAAAAATTTGAAACTTTGCAAGGTGTCACTTGTGTGTTCTTTGGCCTGATCCATATTTATTACGGAATCTATGATACGCTTCTGTATAGTTTTTGCATCCTATACTGTAGAAGCACTCCATGAGAAATACTTTCCCTTCGATAGTTAATGCGTTCATGCTGATACTTGTAAACTGGTTTATATAATAACTCGAGTAAAATTGAGTCTTAAATACCTGACCTTAATCAGAAAAACGGTCAAAAGGAGGAAATAATATAACGGTTTATTTTCAACACAATTTTAATGGTCACCATGTATATTATTTTTAATTGTGATATAATTTTAATGTGCTTAACTAACATGCGCAACATATAGATACATTTTCAGTATACTTTGAAAAAGAGAAATAGCTGAAAGGTACGTTTTTCTCTCTAATAGTAGAAACTGTAGTAATTGCCAGTCCATATCTATGATCTAAGGTTAGATGAAATATCAATGGATTTCAATTCTCTTGATTAGTCGTCAAAGGAATTCGCCTCATAGCTATGTTGTCTATGTTTCACGATGAATAACGTGACGCTTATAAATCGAGCAATATTGTATATTACATAATTATAATAATTATGTAATATACAATATTGCTCAATTTATTTTTATTTACGTACCTATGTGAATATTACAATGCATTAATTAAACATAGGGATATTAATATTCTTAATACGATTAATATTAATATTCTTAATACGATTAATTCAATGTTGGCTTTATTTGCATCACAAACTGATTAAATCCTACAAATTTTGAAATATAACGTAATCGCTATTTAATAATACTAAAATTTCTTTTATTTTTATATTTTTTATATAATTTTTAGTTGCGTTAATATTTTTGTTTAACATTTATTTTAACTTAATTATTTATCGATAATATTGAGTGATAACGAAATAAGTATTTAAAGTACACTTTACATATTACTAAATTTTTTGTTAGGTAGAATATAATTTAAAAAATGAACAGTAAAATTTGTAAAATAATAATAACAACAATAATAATATTACGTATATTTTAATTGTAAAATATTAAATGACGAATTGTAATTATTGCATGAACTATATAAAGAAAATAATTCAAGGCTTTTATTCGAAAATAGTAGAGAAATTTTACACCGTAAGATTTATGAATTAATTCATTAATGTTGCCGGATTTCTTGCAACTCACGCCGAATAAGAAAATTACAGATACAGCCGTCGTTTCCAAAGGCAACGATACTTTGAAAAGGGCAACGGCAAAAAGCACAGTGAGTTGAGTGATGCGACTTAGCGAAACGACGACGTAAGGATGGCGAGCAGGGGTTGTAATGGAATATGTTTTGCTACTAGAGAGAAGAAAGAGAGTTCGCTCTGGAAATGTCTGTGCTCTTAATGTCCAGAACACATAGCGGTCTTTTGTTTTTACAGAAAATATATCAGATTGTATGAACTTCTAAAGGAAAAGCTATGGCGGAATATAACGATAACTGTAACAATGAGAATAATAATAATAATGACGGCACGGAACTGAATAAGAAAGATAAAGGCTCGTGTTATCCGGATAATCATATCCTTTGTGAAATGTGTAAATAAAAGAAATGCCCCGGCGACATGTGCGGCATGCGCGCGACTTGCGTTTGCTGTAAACGGTATGTATTGTACTTTTTATAATTAAGTTGCATCAACCTTACATTTATATTCATATCAAGACTTGTGACAAATAGTAAGAAAAAAAATATCTAAATAAACTTTATTATTCAAAATGAAGGCGAAGCATTTGAGAAGGATATACATGCATAAAACGTTGTAAAATTTTACGATCGTTGCAAGTGAAAAGTATATCAGAAGCCTGTGATATAAAGAGGCTCAGCGTGACGGATATATTCCCTCGGCCGTTAACTCTGACCATAAGGATGTTTTGAGAGGAAACACCTCCAATCGGTTTCTTTAATCCCGACTATATATTACTCCCGTCAGGTTGGTGGAACCAAAGTGGATTGCAAGTATCTCGACGTACTTTCTCCCAGTCCATTTATAATTGTAATCGGGGATCGGGGAAAAAACTCCCGCATCGTAAATTCTTAATGAACGTTTGGATGCTGTCCATTCGTTATATTCATCAAATATTGATCAATCGGTATGTTATTTATATACGAATCACGATAATGCTCACAACTAGAACGCTATCGACTTATTCTTCAACTGGTCTACGGGGATCATTCAATACGCTTGCAATTTCAAGCTTGGCCGATATAATATGCATGCATCAGAAAATACCAAGATACGAAAAAGATATACACGATGCCGCAATCGATGAAAATTTAATATGTATGATTGCTACGAACGGAAGGTTATTTAGATAGGATTTATTAATATTTTGCCGTACACACAGAAAATATATGTATTCTACTTTTCTTGCCAAGAATTGACATCCGCCTCGACGTGCTTCTCATCCAAATCGAAACATTTCAACTCGAATTGTTTCTTATCTATAATACAATATATCCGGAATGAGAATGGCGCGTAATACTTTCTAGTTTTCGTGCAAAATTGAATTACAATTTCATTTGTTTTTTTCGGAATTCACGAAATAATTCGTGGAAAAATTCAGTGAACTTCTTACGAAACATTTCGCAGAACGAAAATTTTCTTAAATACAAAATTAACGGCTGCACGCTGAATTCTTTTTTGTTTTGCCAGCGTGCTTTACTACGAATGCGTTTTTCAGATCTTTTTTTAAGAACCGTAACGTTCGTTGCACTATATACCGCGTATATAGACAGTATATATGTTGTATATAATGCTGATGGAAGTAAATAACCACGGTGAGGGAAATGCGAAGATGGAGAACGTAATGCAATCTTACCTCATTCGTCCCTGCTTAACTATACTCTCATTTAGATAAGCCCGATATTTTGACGTGCAAAAACTTGCGCGGCTAATCTTGGCGCTTCTTATCTCGAGAGTTCACACGGAGGCTACAGATAGTCGCTTCATAATGGATATTCACTCTTAAGATTTGAAATACATCCGCGAATTCGTGCTAATCTTCAGTATGGTTAAGATAGGCAACCATGGCTAAGATAACCATCTTTATATGCAGTGTTGAAACATACCTAGATACACAGGTACAATTACATAAATTGAGATCTTCGTACTTAAGTAGTACTAGGTACGGTATGCAATTTCCACCAAAGTACTTAAGTACTTAGATATTATACTTTCAAAAGTAAATTAAGTTTAATTGCTAAAGATATCTAATTATCTAGACATTTCTAAATAAGTATCTAAGTACTTAGATACTTTAGCAGAAATTATATATCGTACCTATAGTATTATCTAAATAGGTAGGTACAGAAGGATCTCAATTTAAGTACTTGTATCTATATATCTATAAATATGTTCCAATATTTTGTCATGGGCTATCAATGTTAGCAATATTACATATTCAACTATTCACTGTCAAATGTGTATTTTGACTTTAATCATGATGTATTGAAATAATTGATATAACGATTTCAATAATGATATAAGTAAATGTGTTCTGAAACTGCGATATGTGTGTGTTTTGTGTGTGATATGTCTAAAGCGACTCCTAGTCAATATTATTGTACAACATTATTAATCGTCTGGAGGCTATGTTGAGCTTTAGATTGTTTCAAATTGTTTAAGGGGTTCCTAAAATCGTCTGTTTCATCGATCGAATGCAATAATTGTTATACCATTTTTTCATATGTATAATATTACTTTAACAGGTGTGAAAAAATTCTCCAGAATTAAAATATAGATAATAATACAGTCCGGATTGTATATGATTTTATATGAAAAAAAAATTGCAAAATTACAGTCTTGCAATCGACTTCTGACATCAATTTGTAACAATATATACTTCGTATAAAAGTTTTATACTTCATATACGTACAAAGCTTTACTCGGTTTAAGGATCATACAAAAAAATAATACTATACTTTTTCAGAAATAAATCTAAAAGCTTTAGTATAAGAAAAAAGATTGCGTAAAAATTACAACAATGATGTAATATGTAGCAATCTGTCGATATTTCGTAAATCGTACGTATGTATTATAAAGTCTATGTGTATAGATCAGTACAACAATAATACCGTCAAAGTTCGTTCTTCAATTTAGAATTCCATTAAAGGGAGCATCAATAATATTGTACAAATAATATGAATGTTTAAAGGCCGCTTAAAATATGCGATAAAAGAATTGATTATGATAACTTACCACGTCGATGATTTGCTGCAGAGTGATGCCAAACCTCACCTCCAGTGGTTCGCTCTCATTCGCGACCGGTCGCTCCAAGGTGTTGTAATTTGCCAGCAGATGATTCAGTAAGCGTTTCTCGTGGCGCCCGCAAAGGCTTTCTACGATAAAGAGAAAAAGCGAATGTCAGTCAAGCCTCGTATATTATTCCGGAGGGTGGGCCGCAAATAATCACGACTCTTTTGTCAAAGCGTATTTACGAACAGATACGAGAGAAAAGATTCTCACTTCGTCGACAACAGTCTTTTTCTGTCGCAAAAGGTATAGAAGGCAATTTAATTATTTCTGTTACATGAGCAGAATAAACAATTCCGGGAACGTTTTCCTAGTCGCTGCTTTTTTGTTCTCAAATACTCAGCAATTCGCGTCAAAAAGCAATTATTTACGCAGATTTTAATACTGATAAAAGCTGCATGCAGTTTTTCTCTCATCGGCTTCAACAAACATATTATTAGGATCGCAATCAATAATTGATAACATTCTATACATTAAATTTAATCGGATTAAAACACAAATCTATTTTAACTATACATAGAATCATATCATGCTCTTTTCAAATATAAATTCTTTAAAAAATTATTATATACTTTCATATTAAATTTAAAAACTTACTACGCTAAATAACTAAGATGTAATTAAATATATAAAGGATTCATATATAATTAAAATTGTCGAAGAGAAATTTATAAATAAAAATGAAAGGTTGCAGCATTACATCACTTTTCGAGTAAAATATTTTACTCGTCGAAAGTGATTCAATAAATAAATGAACCTATAGTTTGTTCTTAAATCTCGTGTAAATATTAATCTTTCGCTAGTGATCTTCAGTCCTAATGCACTGGGGTGGACGAATTAATGCACGTCGACGATTATAAAGTTCGCTAGTTTCCAACTTGCATGAGCATCGATGGAGAGTTCCGAATCCGTCAGGGACCGAGCTTTGGTCCACTTTCCCGTTCAATTCCGGTCTATCCGCGACCAAACGACAGCGCGAGCAAACTACTTTAATCCTTCGACAAACACGGCGCGAATGCATTCCGTTCCCGGCCAGGATCTGGGCCAGATTGTATTCGAGCACGTGCCACTGCGGGATCAAGTTTGGGCTCCAGCGCGGTGTGTGCCGACGCCACAGAATACGAGATGCAACAGGACTGCGTCCACCGGGAGAATAATGGTCGTCGGCCCCGCGGCTGAATTCGGCGCACGTGCGCCCATTCAAGACAGGGGTTGAAGTATCGTGAGGTCGCGACAAATATACTGTGCGCCGTGAAACGTTTACTGCCGCGCGGAACACGGTCTATCGCCCGATTCAAATATTTCGCGATTGCATTCCGACTTCCCCTCCCTTGCTTCGTCTTCCCTTTAGTTATATTAATATTCCGAGCGGGGTACCAGGGGGTATCTTAGAAGGTCTGAACTTCCTCGCAGAATTCATCGCTTCATCATGTTACGAATTCTGTTGGTATCGATAATCACGTACCTATAGTTCGTGCAATTCAATTCACCTGAAACTCGGGGTCGTTCAGATTGACAAGGGAACATTATAAGCATAATACAATACGGTATATTCTGTTTGGATAGAATTAATGTCTCACGACGTGTAATGATTAATTTGTTATTGAAACGGTTACTTCGCATACAATTGAAATGTTTCTTGAAATAAAGTGCACAATAAAGTGCACTAAGTTTTCCAGCAACGTACTACATTTTTAACAAATGTAGATTCGTTAAAGTACGAATTCGTATCAAAAGTCTGATTTCTGTTTGAGATTTCTTTCCCTTAAAGTAAATCTATTTTGTTCCTCAAATATGAATAAAGACTGAAGAGAAGATATGGTCAACAGCCGACCAAATTCTATGATTTGGAAAAATCGTAAATGAGACTCTTTGGAATATACGTAGAGAACTTTCTCACAATTTCGGCATTAAACTATTTAAACTAATTATTATGATTAAAATGTACACTACAATGGAAGAGAGAACCATTCTCTACGTTTTCATGTCGGGAACGGTTCTGTGTAGATTTTTTGTAGTAAGCGAAATACGAACATGCTACATTGTAGCTAACTTGCTCTCATAGTGGAACAAATATCACGATGGAAGTTGTCTACACATAAATTCCACATTAAATTAATAAAATCGTAATAAAAATAAGAAACAGATCGCAGATATGTACTTCTTGGTAAAAATTGTACCTTTAAAGTTACTTTATAATAATTAAATAGCAAAATGTAATGGAAAAACAAATATAAACTGTTTCAGTTATATCCTATTATTAATATAGAAATATTAAATACAGATTATATAGAAATATTAAATGTAATTAAATATAGAAGTATTAAATATATATTTCGTCAGAGTTAAGTGTTGTAACTAAATATATAAGTTAACGTATTCCCTCTATATATATTAATGTCTGATTTCAATCATTTTATGATAATAAGTTACCGTTCTTATTCAAAATACATGTCGCATGGTAATAGAAACTTTTCTTTTAACTATAAATATGTCACGTAGATTTAGGGCCACATAGTATACAAAAAACTTAAGCAGTGAAATGTAAGCAGTAAGTGAATTGATTAATCACAGTAGAGACCGTAAGGCCATAAAGTAAACAGTAGCAAATCCAACATGTTGATTTTCTTACTGCTTACATTTTACTGTATACATTTTTGCGTGTGCCATGATCTTTACTCTCTCAAGCTGAAGAACATAAATATGAGATTATTAACAAATTTACTTGCCTCTTTTTGAATCAGATTTTTCTCTTTTTTTTATTGCGGTACTTGTTTGAGTTAAATGAATTTTAGAGAAAAGAGATACTTTGCGGTAACTTTTCCATTGCTTTTTTCGTCATAAATACATAAACGGAATGTAAATTTATTTCTTGTATCAATAAGTCTCAATCTCCCTTACATCTTTTCGATATAGAAATTGAAATAATCTCTAATACATCTATTTCAATTAGAACGATAGCCGCGTTATTCAAACATATGTAATTACTTACACCTACTCTCTCCCTCTTATATCTATGGGTCAATTATTTTCAAACCAGCCTCTCGTAGAGCATTTCTGGATCACAAAAATGAAATTAATTCAATCGTTAATCAGATTAGTCAAATGTATTACGCATATATCGATCGGACGTTAATTTCTAGTTTATACACTACGGGAATTCGTGTGGCGTTGATTAATCACCTTTGTAACGCCCAGCGTAGAACGCATGCCACACATTTGACTACGTGTGCTGTGTAAACATGCCGAATTATTAGGACTGCAATTAATTATGCGGTAAAAACTAATTTATCGTCGCATTCCCAGTAGCCAAGTCCAATGAATGATTTATCGAACATTCGCTTGGAGAACAGAAAAATTAACAAAAAAAACGCCGTTTAATTAGCCGCTTTGATGGTAACGAGCGCAAATTCGTAATCAAAAAACGCCATCGCGTAGAATATGAAAAAAAAGTCGACAATGCGTTATCGGCCAATTTTCGCTTCGAAAGGCAGCGCGCCGTATCAGGGATATTAATGAATTGAAAAAATCGATAGTACTGCTAAAGGATAAGCGTGAATCTCTTTTAGCGATCTCTCGCACGGAAGTAATACGGTTCGAGACTTGTCTTGAACTTCTTGAATGAGCAACGGCGAAACGGAGCAGCAATAAGCAACTTCGCCGAATCGTGCAATGGCCATTTAGCCGAGTGTTGAAAGACGGTGGCAGTAATTAATGAGGCATACGTAAAACCGAAGGGGAACTTAGGGAAAACTAAGTCGGCACGTGCGTTGTAACTCCCGTATACCAAGAGAACTTGTGTTAATGAATCTCCTAAGGAAGAAGAAGCAACTGCACTAGAGAACTGTAGAGAATATCTTCTAATTATTACACACAAATTATGTATTTGCTCTAATAGATAAAAGAT
This sequence comes from Trachymyrmex cornetzi, assembly GCF_001594075.2. Taxonomy (NCBI): domain Eukaryota; kingdom Metazoa; phylum Arthropoda; class Insecta; order Hymenoptera; family Formicidae; genus Trachymyrmex; species Trachymyrmex cornetzi. The sequence goes on from NW_017298173.1 coordinate 162,118, forward strand.
AAGTAATTTAGATACCATCATTGAAGTCTAATATGAAGAACTACATTCCGTGTAAAGAATTTTTTAATCTAGTCAAAGACCATTACAAAATTATTAATCCAGCTAACTGAAAACAGTATAGTGATGAATTAATCTTTCTTTTTACTTATTTTGTTATGCTTAGAAGGGATATCAGTTACATCAACATAATAAATAATAAATGTGGTTTGTTTACGAAATGCTGCATGTGCTATTTCATTTATTGTCATACTCTGTTTACACATACAAGTTTGTACAGTATCTTTTAGCCTTCTATGTTATTTTAACTGCCTAACATTCACATTTACCACTGCATCATTCAGTATTTGCATAACTTAAGTCGTATATATTATATCTCAAGTGTGCTCCGTAACAAGTGTAACTCTTGCCATTTTGAACGATAGTTCCGCAATTTCCTACCGTATTTTCTCGTTACTTCCGATAAAGCTTTATAATTCATAACAGTTTATTCGGTGGGCATTAAGTGCTTTTATCATACGAATTAAACTGTTACAACGGTCAAATTGTTAACAAACGAGAAACAAGCATATGTTGATAGCAACCAGAGAGCACGAGGTGCATGAATTTATGAATTCTATAAACAGGATTATCTTGTGTTAATAAATTCCTGAAAATCAACATTAATCTGGGAAGAGGCATAGGAAATACGCTTCGCAAATGCCATGAATAGAATCAATCTCGGTACACCATCATTTCATTTCCGAAACTAGCAAAAGCGGATTAACGAAGAATTTCTCAACGAGAAGTAAATGTAAAAATTATAAATTAAATGAGATAAAATATATAATCGTTACTTCATGGATAATATTTTTCTAAATTTATGTGTAAATTAAGTTGGAGTGTTTCATCTTTTTCTATCACATATGAATAAATAAACTCATAATTCATGCACATATGGCTTCGTACTGATCTGAATAGACTTTGTATTTAAATCAGTAGTCTCGTTTCTAATCTTATTATTACAAATCAATATAGTATACATAAATAAAATAAAATAAATTTAACATAAATAAGAAAAAAGAAATTTTACTAAAAGCGCAGAATAAAATACAATTAATATAAAGTAAAGTACAATTATTTTGATTGCTTAGCAGTTGATATTTCTCTTAAACTAAAGAAAGAAGGAAAGAAAATAAAGAAAAGAATGAAGATAATAATGTAACTTTGCAGAGAAGTTTGTCACTATTGTTGACTCAAATATTTAAAAGTATTACCTTTAAATGTCGAGTTTAAGAAAGTATCTAAAACTACATTTAAATCATTTAAATCGTTATAAAGAAGAGTTTCGAATGTATTGTGAATATGCTGAAAAAACTACAAAGATATATAGTATCCTCAATGAAACTCCTTCGAGCAAGATTATTTTTATTTCAAAATATTCAAGAAATGAGAAATTCTAGACAAAAGCAGCAAGTACGACATTTGTGACTTTTTGACAGGTCTGAGAAAAGCTTTAACGTGTTATTTTTTGACGGAGGATGGGCCTTTTAATGGTACTTCACAAAGGATTTACAAAAGAACCGCAGCAGCTTAATTTCGTCGTCTACGTTGATTTAGATTAATGAGACTGAGTTTGGGGAAGGAATCTGGAGGGAAACAAAAGCGCAGTATAGAAAGGGACTAAAAGTATAGCCCGCAGACTGTGACATAATGGCCGATAAAACCCATTTAGTCGAAATACGTGTCGAAATACGCACCGACATGAATGGGTAGCCTTTTCGCCGACGTCGACGTCACTATCATCATCGACGAAGTATACGAGCTTTGCAGGAAGTATCGCCATGGATGGCAGTCTTTGTAAGAACAGATCATGTGCCTATCCACGCGTGTGTATGCTTGACACGTGCATAGGGCTGCGATATTTTCCTTCCTACGTCACTGCTGACGACATGCGACACTATAAAAATACCGATCGTAATAAAGAATGGACAACGATTGTCACAGTGTCCAGTACACTGCGAAACGCAAGTATCCGAGAACGATCGATGAAGTGAATGGAAGCAAGTTCAGTATGAAATAAATTTTTCAAAACGTTCCAAAAATTGTTTAAAATATTTCATTTAATTAAATTATTTTATATATATATATATATATATATATATACTTATTATATTATTTTAGACTAATCGAGAAAGATGTTTATTTTTTATTTTTGATGAATATAAGATATGCAATTAATATAATATATGTAATTATATCACTAACATGTAATCGATAATTTTTTGTACTGAATTGATGTTTTAATATAATTGAAAATAATCCGATAGATATTTTAACCCGAGAATGTCCAATATTATTGAGAAGTCTCGTAGGAAAAAATTAAAAAATCGGTGTAGGTACTCTAGAAATTTATAGTCTTATTGTCATTATCACGCGCGCCGAGATTCTTTATAATCCTCACTCATCCTTTTGTTTGCCGCGGTTCAACCTCGAAGGGAGCAACTTTCAATAAACTTATATACCGGATAAATAGGATTACTTTTATAGAACGGCGTCAGGGGCGGTTTTTACAGCCCCAACGTCATCCTCATCGTCTCGACCGGTTAAGTCTTCCAGGCACCGGCAGAATCCACGCTATGAATGGCAACCCTCTTGAATACCGGCGTGAATTCGCCCACCCGAGTATTCACGCGTGGGCATCATCGCGCGCACACCTCAGCCTTTATGCATATAGTAATATATATCTCCTTGCGGAAGCCCACCTAACTGTGGGTCACGTGTGGACGACAGCTCGATTAACTCTCTCAGCTTTTCGACATGTCCCTCATATTAAACGGGATAGTTCAGGCCTCACAAAGATTTTCATGTTAGTGACAGTCTATTCTCCGCGATTGTGCGCATCGGCGTATATGAGAATCAGGACACAAACACGTTGATTTCAATATTTAATAGTTACCGTCTCTTCGCTTACGTAAAGATAGATTCCGTGTTGGGAGAATCTTGCTGAAATCAATCAGCGGAATTTATAACATGTCGGTAACTGAGTTTATATCAATCTTAAAATAAGCAGTTTTAAATCCAATTTCGTGCACTTGAGGCTAACTTAAAGTGAAAGTATCAATTGCAAACTTACTGCGCTTGTATTTCAAGGATGAGTCATATATTTTAAAATATTACCAATTACCAAAAATATAAAAATTTCATAAAAATATAAAACTAATTAATTAATTTTTTTAGATTGTTTCATTATTACGTTTAAGTATCTGTGTAAAATTTGAGCATAATTTTTTTATTGATTTGAAAGTTTTTGTTTGTCAAGAGTCTTATGTAAAATCGCCTTTTACACCACTATTTTGCGAATTTGACGAGGAAGTAACATTAGCGAATTAAACCAAATTTATGTATTAATAAAATTTTAATAAATATTTGTGCAAAAGTTATTTACCTAAAACTGCAGCAAAATATCGTTGCACTGCGCAAGCCATTACAAGGCAAATTGTTTGTTGTTTTTTGCGGTTAGTTTTAGGGGATATTTATGACCAAAATTTTTCAGCTGATATTGGTATTTTTAGTTGATTTTTGATTGACTTTTAATTAATATTGTATATACAGTAGAAACAGCTTTAAATCCGCCACGGATAATGGACAAAATAAAATTGTTTTTATGACAGAATTTCTATATCAGAAACTAGTTGAATGATACGTATAAAGATTAAACGACTTTCGCTACACAGTCGCATTGCGATCACGCGTATACAGCTCGTCTTTATTGTCACTTACGAGGCAGATCAACATGTTGCGATACGCGAAGCAGTTTCCATAAAGACAAACATTACTGTGTCCATCTGGTACCGTAGCACATGCCCGCATCGCGACATATTCGCGAGATGTGCATTTGGTCGCACATAGCACGCAGCTGCATTCCCGCGCGATGCAACGATGATTCTCAACTCAATATGGAAACGTAAGTGCCATTACATGAGCATTACCGTTTACCTGCAAGTTTCATCGTTGCATTATGCAATTGATGATACTGACATCTGTGAAGCAACGATATGATCGACACAAGGGTTGCAGTTAGGAATGCCAATTACGCTATATTTCGTACATCGTCGATCTTTACGTATTACTCTCTTTTGATGTAAAGAATTACAAAAATGTCCGTATTAAAAAATATATCATAAATTAATCTGTAAACGCAAAAAATTGAAATGAGTTAATTAAATTAAGGAATTTTTTAAATATCGCTCGGTATGCCTGGGACTTTCTACAACGCTCGCGGAGATAGTTTTCTTAGCGCATCTTGGTATAGCACTCTTTCATAGAGAAGGAATCCTAATAAATAAGCGTCGTTTAGTAAATACCAAGAGATTCTTTACGTAGTATACACACAAAAGACGAAGTCACGAGGAATAATATTCGCATCTGGCATCGAGCATTTTTATTCCCTTCGAGTGCATTCATCTCGTAACGTAACGGTAAAGTTAAAGCAACGCTGTTGCTCAACGGCATTTTTCATTTCCGTCGTTACACTGGAAGAAGTCTAAACTAGTCCACACTACTACTGCCATAAAACTGTCTCTGCCAAGCAGTACCGTTGCTCCCTTTGCCTGCGCGGTAAATTTTCCGAAAAGTCAGCGAAGTTTATCAGTCAGTGCCTCGCGACCGGCGCGGTACGACGTACGTGCCTTCTCTCCTAAATTTTTCTTATTGAATGTCGCAATCCTGAAGGAGGGCACCGAAAATTATTATCACGCTAATGTATCGTTCACGCCAATTCTCTGCTAGACAGAACGTAGGAAGAGAGAAGAGAGAGGGAGAGAGAGAGAGAGAGAGAGAGAAAGTCGGCTGTGTCTGGAAACACAACTTCCTTGACATCGAAACGACGTCTCTCGCATTGCACCTATTAAATTCTGCAAAGCTCCGCATCAGGTGATCGTAGAAAGCAATCACCGCGCCACTGCAAATGCCGCACTAATGCAGCAGACTCGGGCAAATAATACAAGATAGTTACAAGAGAACACGTCATAAACAATACAGGACAGAATTCGCTAAAATTTATAAAAATATGTGAATTTGAATTATTTTATGATACACTGAGAAAAATATCTCATTAAATTAATTGGAATTCTGCTTGAAAATGGATAATTTTCTGCTTACATCTATTAGAATTCTATCTGAGATAATCGGAAAATTGTGATTGATAAATTAGAATATATTCTGATTGTTCCTTTTCAATCAGACATTTTTCTCAGTGAACACATGTGAATTCATCTCAACTATCTCTAATAAAATAATAATCAAAAGAATCTTTGTTCCGCATTTTTCTCTCACTTTGCTTTTCTAGAATATACATCGAGGACAATATTAATCGTTTGCGTAGGGCAGCCTATTATTGCTGTAGGATGTACAAAATTTGTATCGAGCAACCTAGCGACGTGCGGCTAACGCGTGGGTGTGCATCAACGGGATGTGTCCGCTGCGAGAAAAGCTCGGCGGAGCGTCCGGGAGAGAAGCTCTGGACCGAGAATCGCACGTGTGTTTGTCTGTGTAGCAGAGAGGCGAGAGAAGGAGAGCAAGAAAGGGATGCCCGACGGAAGGGAGGACGCCGAAGCGGAGGCGAACTGAGGCTCGAAGCTCCATTGATCCACGAATATATACACCGCCTACGACGTAACTTTGATCACGCTGTAAACAGGATACCCCGTCGCGTAGCGATGTTGCCTTCATCTTAAGAAAAGACTTTTCTCGTGTAGACCGATGCGGTGCGGTGCGACATGTTTCTATGCGTTTTACGAAAAAGGTCCTTGATTTCTGCCACCTGCTCGAGTTGCTGTGTGTTCGATAGTGATAGCGCTGGTTTGAAACGCGAGTGGGGCTGCCGTTTCCGTCGTTTGTTTCGAAAGTGTAACGATACACTAGAATATCCTGTTAAACAAAGCTATTTGTTCTCAGTTCGCATTCGCGATTTTGTTTAAAGACTAGAAAAATTAGTATAACAATTTTGTAACTTTTTAAATTTTAAATAAAATTATGTTTTAAATACAAGTTTTAATTTCGATAACATTTTTTATTGTAAAATTATTATTAAAATTTTTATCATTTCATCAGTAATTTTATCGATAGTTGATATTGAAAACCATTAATTAATGTGACGTAATATGGAAAGACTAAATTTATATCCTACATGATGAGGGATGATCGTTACGTAAATAAGACTAATTACATTTTCTAAAACAACCTACATAAAGCTTTCTAAAATAAATTTGTTAAACTATAATAAATAAAATTATATACTCGTTATACATATACTCGTTGCATTTTTGTTATGTATTTACTACTGACTAGATGATATTATCGATCAGGTAATAACGGAAAGGAACATTACGTACGCGAATATTCTTTTGACATATTTACTTACAACGAAGTGTACTTAATTCACGTAAAAGATCGCGACCCCTTCGTCGAGCACGCTGAAAGGCGATGCAGCTCTTATCTGGTAAAAAAGTTTAAAGCTTCATTGATCCGGAAAGGGTTTACGGCGGCTACCAGGTAACTTTGATCACATCGCGCACCGCAACCAAAGTACTCTATCGATCCTCGTTTCCTCCCATATCCCGCCGAATAATAAATTTAAAGAAGTTCTTATACGACAACTTTACGTCAACTTAATAGAAATCTTTTTTTCAACACTCTATATAGTACTTCACTCTCACCTTCTCTCTCTCTCTCTCTCTCTCTCTCTCTCTCTCTCTCTCTCTACAAAATTTCTTTCCTAATAGGTTGCAATGAAATTAATTTTTGTTAACGTTTAGAATTTTAATTTAAAATTACGAGGACTATCTGGAAGATAAGACAAGATCGATTGATTTTCTGTTTTACAGAATAATAGCCCGTAGTATAAATCAATAATACCAAGGCATTTCAATCGGATTACCTATGGGATCGCGTAATTATATATATTATATATTCCTATTGTGTGCATGGATGTATGTATATACATATATGTAAGTCATATTGAATCCCATATATTGTCGGCAATAATATATATATTACAGCTAGAGATAGATAATAAGACGTAAAAAGTATTAAATAGACTTAAATTTATATCTTCCGAAAATGATAACGTCAGTTATAACATTTCGAGGTTATCGAATACTCTTCTGGGCGCTGGATCAAGTTGCACAATTCACGAACATACTTCGTGCATCCTTATGCGGCAAACCAAGTCTCCACTTGGTAATGTGAGCGCATGAGATCGAGGGTTTGGACTATAAAAGTCTCAGTACACACACGAACATGCAAATACAAGAGAGCGAGTTTAGTTTCGCGCAAATATCACAGAGAAACCCGTTAACGATGCGAACAACAAAGACTTAAGTACTTACAAATTTGCGGAAACTAATGTGACCAAGATCAGCACTTTCGCATTAACTACATACTTATATACCGACGCTACGTACGATACATAGCGCGTATGTTAGGTGCCATGATAGTTGTGCGGTCTAACAGGGGGAAGGGAAACCACATCGGAAGGTCGTAAGGAAACTCAAGTTCAAGTTTCGGTCTAATCAAAAGCCTTAATTGGCTTTCGGCCAACAGAGGCGCGACACCGGTGCTTCATTTCATGCGGATACGAACCTTCCATAGTTTATGTGAATTCCCATTGGAATTAGTGTCCACGATGCATAAAATATGCTAACGTAGTTAGATATCTAGAGCATAACGCAGACTAAAAATCCATAGCCTTATTATAAGTACTTTATAGATATATGTATAATGCATACATTACATATTGTTCCGTTATTTAAAAAAAATGATAGAATTACAAAATGTGATCTGTATTAATTATTACTATGAAGTGAATTGTATAGGCAAAGATTACTCTATCAATCATCAAAAGTTATAACTTAATTTAAAATTCTGTCTATCAAACAGTACTTGAGCCGCTTTTAAAGTCGAAGGCCACCTCTGAAGTCTAATTAACTTTGGCGATTTTTTTTTATTGTAGTAAATTAATTAATTTAATCAAAAACTTTTTTAAGGGCTTTATTGTACGAATCTTTAATAAAATTTTTCCTTAATTTTATCTTTAAAATTTTATTTATAAAATAGTGACTCTATGACCGAGTCTCTTTTTTGGTAGATGCACAATACGGTGTGCATCAAATTTCCCATATTTTTTATCTGAGATAAAAGAAATCGAAATTTTTCGTTACCTATATGCCAAAAGCTATAAAATACGTAGGATTTCTTTAAAATATTAATTTTTGTAAATATGATAAATGTTTGAAAAAAAGTGAAACTTCTAATAAAAAATGTTCATCTTAAAATATTGATTTAAAAAAAGCAAAATTCAATATGTAATATCATCAAAATCCTATGTACTTCCCAGCTTTTAACATATATAAATAACGACAATTTTTGGTTTTTTTAAAAATGACAAAAATGACATTTGATCGTGTTTCAAAGAGTATATTCTTTTTGCCGATATAATATTATTTGATTAGTCAATAATTTTTTGTAAAACAGTTCCCCATTTTTCGAAAAACTTAATTTTTTTAGTTGATCACTTTTGAAGAGAGGAACCGATATACATACAATTTTATTCATGTTCAATGCAATGCTCATATTAAATATAAAATATTAAATACAAGCAAAAAATAAAATTCAGCAATATAATTTGTTAAAAACATATTTGGTATAATTTATTGAAAAAAAATTTAGGGAAAAAGTGAAAAGAATGTGCGGAATGTTGAAGTAATAATGTGGCAAGAATGTAGAATGATATTGAACGTGTTTCGAAAATTTTTAACGAGAACAACTTTGTGCTTACTGCATACAAGTTTGAAAATGTATGGAATTCATTACTACTTGAATAGACTGTCGGTGCCGTCGAGCCTATTGTTCGAGTTTTCCGCGGGATGCAAAATCGAAAGTGGTGCAAATCTATGTGCAAGCAACTTAAATTAGATTTTCCTGCTAGAACGTGTCACAAGAAGGTTCCCAATGGAAGAACAGAAGGTAAGAGAAAACGTTGAAAGCCGCACCGAACTCGCCGATTGTTCTTTCGAGTGATCAAATATGGTTGGAATACATATTCATCGGGATCGTTAAAAGAAATCTGGTATATGATTTTAAAAAAATGTTACTTTGATTTCTCAACCACTTTCACATTTCTCATTTGATCAAATATAAAATTTGGTTTATTGTCATATCAAATTTGAAATAAATACGAGATAGTATTCTTGTTCAATACGCTTTCTTTATAATACAATTACATATGATATAGTGAAGAGTAGAAAAACTACAAACATACACACATCTAGAAGAAAAGTTAAATAAAGCTGACGATTGTTTATGAAATATAGAAGAATGATTTTTTAAGGATTGTGAAACAAAAATGACAATTGATCGTGCTTTAAAGAATATATTCTTTTTGCCTTTTTTATAATATTGCTTGATTTGTCAATAATTTTTCATTAAAAAAATAGTTTTCCCCTTTTCTGCAACCTTATTCAAAGAATAATCTAGATTTAAACGATAAATAATGAACATTCATATATTATCAATATAATTTATAATTTTACTTAATTTTATCATCATTAATTTTATTATTTTATAAATATAAACTATAATTTTAAATAAAAAATAATTTCTTTTGTGTGTGTGTCTTTCAGAGTTATGTAATACTTGCTATCATGCAGGACAATGCCGAATCTCAGGGGTCTGTTTCAAATTATATCTTATATTAATATCGATAATATATAAATGTATTAATTTAATAAGTCTTTAAATAATATCTTTTTTAAATAAAGATTTCTATAATTAATAAATAACTGTCAACTTTATTTAACTTTTCCTTTAGTATTAGTATTTACAATTTCCCCACTCTCTTCCTTACATCAAAATGATCAAAATATGATATTTACCTTAAACAGCATATGTATTCTATATGGTCGCGTTTATAGTGTCAATAACAATAAGCATATATCGAACTATCACTGAATACGAGAAGTGAGAGGTTATCACTACTCTAGTATACTACAATAGTATCGTTCACGTTTATCCCGTATTCTCAATTCCCACTCTCTTCTCCTTCGAAATTATTGTTTAATTTGAATAGTTTTGATGAATTTGCAATTGAATTTTTCTTTACTTTATTATTTTAATTAAGCTAAATTAATTCTGAATTAAGCGAAAGATTTATCATTTGGAATTAGATTTTAGAGATTCTGGAAGGCTTTCTTCTAATTTTATCATTTATAGTTACATTCTAAAGAGGTTAAATCCACATCATATTGGTGTTAATATTAACATCAACACAATGAGAATTATATATATATATATATATATATATATATATATAATGATATATAAAATAGGATTTTTGTAAATCTAGAACTGTATTCAAACGGTCATAAAATTTAGCCAGAGTGGATACGATCGAGAATTAAGTCGATTAAGTCTTAGTTTAATGAAAGCAGTGCGGATACTTTCGTCAGAAATGCATCATCAAAAATCTACCTTTGAGCTAACTAATATCCAATTTTAGCAAGTGTGAAAACCGATTCATGGATTTTCCGCTCTGTAACGTTTTCGGTATTTTATCCGCTTTATGAAGCAGCGCAAGAAAGTCAGCGAAGCGAATTGTCGTCGCTGCATGCATCGAACCATGAACGTATAGGAACTAAAGTAAAATAACATTGCAAACTCGGGCAAAGTGCGCAGGTATTCTCATGTGGAAATTGCACAAGCACACGTGATAATTACTTCGTTCGCTCGTGTTCGCGTCCTTGCCTCCTTTGATACAGCAACCGAATTTTTTCTGCAGGTCTCATAAATCAAGACATCTGTTCGTATCGAATAATGAAAAACGGATAGGGACGCGTATCATATTTTGCTGGATCTTTTTTTCTAAAGGCCATCTTAAAATAAATTTCATAATATTACATCGTGGAACGGCGGAAGGCGAGCGGCAGCATTGTGAAGTTATACCAGTCTAAACATTCCGCGCCTACGTGACATAGGCATAACGTATGGTTATTTCTGACGGCCCCTTTTCGCCGAGCTGTCACCCGGCATGCAAAATACGCAGATTACATTCTGAAGCGGAGTAACCACTGCGTATCGACCGACGCGCGTCGGTGATGCGTTCTGTAAATGGCGGCGCCGTCTCTCAATTTAGCTCCCTTTGCCACGTACTTAAAAGCAGTGACACGCGCTTAGCCCCGCCTAGGGCTCGTAGGCCCTAATTAGCTTCGGTGCAAATAAAGGGTCACCTGTTAAAAGAGACACGGTGAAAAGCCAAGGGAGGGAGGGAGGGAGGAAAGGTACAAAGGATGTTCGCTTATACTATAAACATATTTAAAAATTCGTAGGCTCGTTCGATCGGTCAAAGAACGATTTATTGCAGTTTCCGTGCTGCAATTCATTAATTACAATACGCGCTTTCATGCCAACTCTGCAGAATCGTTTATACATACAATTGTCGGTCGAATTAACCCAGCGAAATAAAGTTATTGCTAAATTACAATGTCCTAGTTTTTTTTTGCGACCTGTTTCGAATTTAAACGAGCAAAATTGTAAATCCGCATCACCATCGCATGGTTATCCAATTTTATGAGTTTCGTCTCTGGAACTTTTATTAAAAAACTATATCCGTAACCCATGAGTGACGAATGCACAAATATACAAAGAGAAGTGTTTGGTATTTGTGAATATAATTATATGATAAAATAATTATAGTTAGGAGTTGCATTTTTATGATTATTATTTCTATTTTAAAACTAAGACAATTTGTAATCTGCATTGATGTTTGCAACGGGTTCAACAATCTTAAACCTGGTAGCTTAAGACTACACCAGTTGCACACAGCAATGGCAACAATATAGGTCACACGAAGCATACAATAAATGGTTGTACATCGCTGAGGATGGCTCGAATTGAGCTGAAACGTACGAGATATTATGTAAGCAGTTAGAAAATACACGGTATTACAAAAGGATTATGCAAACGATTACTGCGGGACCACTCTCGCTTGCCCGATAATTTTTAAATTTCATATTTTAATACTGAGGGTCAGAGGCACATAAATATTATTATTTCTCTATAATGTTAGTAATAACTAGTAATACAGTTTTCTCAAACATGAAAAATATTGTATTTTAATATACGATAATTCTAAATATTTAATATAATAGAATATCAAAATATAAATAATAAATAAAGTCAACATTTTTATTTAATAAATGCAATCGTAATTATAGTAAATGTAACTTTTTTTTAACATTCACTTATGCATATGATAATGATAATTAAAAAGTCTGTTGAGAAAAAGCTAAAAATTTTTAACCAGTGTGACTATATAGCACAATTGATTATATTTGCATAGTAAAAACAACTATAGAAGTACAGTTGCTTCAAAAAATGATTATAAATTAAATTGTAATTAAATAAAAATGGTAATTGCAACCATTTTTTTTTCTCCCAGTATATTTGGACGTGTGTTTCTAACTACTTGTAAGTTCACAAACCGTTTGCATAATTCTTTCTTACGACTAATCCCTTTTTGAAATTCATCGAATATCTCTAATGAAAGAACTTCGCGAGAGCGACATCGTGCCGTAGTTTCTGGAATTTCATTAACGCGTGCCAAATTTTCCTTTGACCTCGCGCGAACGTAAGATATACCTCCAACTGTCAGATTTTCAACCGTATTTCAATTTGAACTTCCGTGTTCGCTGCATACGCATTTGCTTTCTTCTTTTATTTTCGCATGTCTTGCAGCGGAGCGAAAGTTGGCGCCAGGACCGGCGTAAAAGGACCGTTGGAGATTAATTAGTCGTACGTTAATAAACTTACGAAACAAGTAGCGAGAGCGAGCGTGACGACTACTCTCAGACCTGCTGCTCTCTTGTTCTCGCATTATCACTAACAAGAGCGCGATAAGCTTCGTTTCTTGGTATTTCCCCGGAGTAAAGGGCAATTCGAAAGACCTGATTCAAAAGGTAATTCGAAGCGCGATAACACGCGTAATTACAGAATGCACGTTAAAAAAGACGTACTGTAATAATTATATTCTTTGAAAATAAAAAACAAGCGAATCGAAAAGAGAAAAAATGCAATCAAGCGTAATTTGAAGGAGATATTAGAAAGACCGTTTAAAAACATAGTTGATAACGGATTAAAGATTAAATTAAAAAGTAATAAATGACAAGTGTGCATTGAGAGAAAAATTTTGTTACTATAATTCTATAATTATATATTATTATAATTACGATTATTATTGTTATAATATTAGTAATAATAACTATATATACATACACAGATTTATCAACAAATACATAACAATGGTTAAAATTACTATAACTTATAGTTAAATATTTTTTTGGTGAACTATTTTATATGGTATAAATTATATCATGGTTGTCCCAAAAAAATCTTTAACTGTAATTTATAATAACTTCAACAATTTTTATGGTAATAATAACTATAATTATATCATTGCCGATTTCTAATTATATACATATATTTTTGATAGAGCTTTACATATAGTTTTTATTATTAACAATATTAACATTATATGTAATTATAGTTACTAATACCACAAATTTTTCTCTCAGTGTATAATGTTAACATATTTCACATTTTGTAGATTTTCGTTATAAACACATTTATATGTTTTAATTGTACAATAGCTTTGTTGTTAGATTCAACATATGCACAATTGTGAAAAAGAGATTATAAAAGAGATTATAACAATTTAAAAGTTTATTGAACTGTTAATTGGAGACTCTGTTCGCCAATTTCGGAATTTTATTATTCACACTCGTTGCTTGCGAATTATTTCAATTTACAATGGGTTATTCAATTAGCCAAGCAGTTAGGAAGTAATAAAGAGACTAACGAACTAACGAAAAGACATGACAAACTTAACAAAGATAGTAACTGTTTCGAGCAGCATGAGGAATTAGCGATTTCTTACATGAACTTGTAACAGAAATTTCAATTGATTGTGATAATGTGCAATTTCACGTATAACAAATTCGATCAGTTACAATAAATAAAATACATATCCCTACAACATGGAGTTTGACACTTAAAACAAATCGAGAAATGTTAATTATATTATTTTACATTTCTTTAAGAATGCATTTGAGAAAACATTTCTGTTCCTCGAGTCTCGCCCAGCAGATTTTGCACTTTGCGCGAAAGTAGACATGATAATTTTCAATAGTACCTGTTATTCTTCCGTTTGCGGCTCCCCCGTTTCTCTCGACTCATATAAGAAATAAGCCATTAGTGAGATACGGCGGAACGTGGAAAGACAGTCGAGAAGCAGAAAAGGCAACACTTATAAATAGAATGGCCGTGGGTACCGGTTATATAGATAATGTTTTCACGACGAGAGGGAAATTTCTGCGACGAGTTATTACCTGCAACGTGATGAGAATAAAGGCTCACACGGTACGAGGTATTCTTCTGCAGCCTTTTTTATTGGATCTCCGTCCTTGCGGGAATCTTTGTGGAGGAAATTTTATTTTTTGCCCGGCGCGATAGACGCCTTGTTTTAAACTGCAAGGGTGAGATGGGCTCTCTGTGAGCGTCTTTCCTCCCGTTCAATAAGCCCGCAATCATTCATAACACATTCGTTAAAACTAATTTTTTATATAACCGAATTATTTACTAAATCATGCTAAAATCATTATTCCAAAAATTTTCTGCGATGAAATCATGAATCTTCCTAATTAATGCAACGCGTGTTATATGGATATAACATATCTTGAAGATTAGATTGAAAAATAAATGATGTCTTGTTAATGATTTGCAAATTGTTATTATTTTTTCCAGCAAAAAATATTTAATTTAAATACTTAATTTCAAATTGCAGTTTTTCAATTAATCTAAAAGCTTAGTTATTCGCTGCAATTTATTTGGGGCGATAAGATAGATTGATAATAATTTAATAAAGTGTGCCGAATAGCAAAATAAATCGTACATCGCAGTGTGCAGTGCAAAATCGTTATGCAGCGTGTAGGGCTCGCGATTACGTGGCACACGTGAGTGTTCTCCACTAGACGCGCTCCTTCGGGAATCAAACGAGCGATAATGGTTGAATTGATATCCGGCGCGTGGAAATGGAGCCCGGTGGCTCGCAGCCATCGCATCATATCGGTATACAAGGGTTTATGGTCCTCGCGTGCTGGCACGTTGCCCGTAAATTGCGTCCACCACGGCCACGCGATGTTCCGAAGCTAGACGTCGACGTGTTGCGTACCTGCCCGATACCTTTCTAGCATCCTGCATTGCCATGAGCACCGGTTATATCCAAATAATTAGGTGTGCGTGTTTTCAGGATGCGCTGCAGGTCATCGATCGGTTTAACAATAATTTACTGTTCAAACGTTTTTCCATTCTTTCCTTGCCATTTTTTAATTGCGATGAAATTGTAAAAAAAGAAAGAGTTTTAATTATAAAAAATTTTATGTAAATTACTGTCTTTAAAAAAAAGTCTAACAAAAATATAATAATTGAGAAAAGCAAATTTTTCAAATTTAATTATTATAGATACAATTTTTATAAAAACGCGTGCTCTTTTATACAGGAATATTGATAGTTGAAATTACGGCAAATCAAAATCATTGAAAAATTCGGTATTTATATTTATGAACAGGATTATGAGTTCAAATGTTTCCGCTTTGTTGGTCCTCGAAGAGACAAGTGAGGAAGTTTGCTTTGCGAAGCAATCGCACAGGAGTGCAAACGACGCGGCAATTTATTCGCTTGCAACCAACTGGTTCGCAAAGTTCGCGACGAACTTTGGTATACATCGCAAATTTTGCTGGTCTTCATCGAATGTCTTGCAACTCTAGGTTCTTTATTTCCAAGATATAACCGTTAAAAACCCATTTCATTCACACGAAATCACTATCACATTATATTCATAAAGTAATTATATCTAATATATATATAAATTATAAAATACACACAATAAATATAAAATTCAATTAAAATATTATTTATACAAATACAAATTATGATTGTAAATATTTTAATAAATTGAATAAATTGATCTTACATTATTTTTATTAAAAAAGCATTATTATTTTCAAAGTAATAACATTGTATTGATGCATCTCCGTAAAAATTATTATATAATATTTTTTGTATCTAAAGATTTTATATTTTAAATTTTAAAAATTAAAGTAAAATTCTACGTATATAGAAGAAAAGACGGTTATGAAATAGGTGGGGATTGCGAGACACCACGATATCTTGTACAATTTGTACTGCTTCTTCTGAGGTAACCATTAAATTACTTCTTTACAGTTTAACCGTTATAACATGGCCACTGGTCATTAGTGTTTATTGCGTTGTGGTAAAAGCTACATTTCAGTTTTGCAGACAGTTTTACAGGTGTGTACTATTTACACTTTCAATTTTGAGAAGTATATTGGTATTAATTTTGAAACTTCAATTAGTTTGGAGGTATCTTTTCTTGAATGTGGCTTTAAAATGAAAGAATATTAAACAAAGTGTCTTTATATATTGTAAATAAATAATACAATTAAACTAAAAAATTTTGTAACAAAATATGTGCATTTATCCAGCGTGTAAACTTATACGGTGTATAAGGTTACTAGATTTTTTTTTATTAAATCAGGTTTACAATAGATTTTAACTTTTTTGTTAAATATGCTGGCACACGAGAAAAGGTAATCCATACGTAAAACTAATGTTATTTAATACATTGTTTAATTTTGCTTAATAAATTGTATGATAGGTAAATTGGAATTTAATAATACAAATGTTTTCAATATTTGTTGTCATTTTATAAAGTACTGTCAGTAGCGCATAAAAACTGTAATATTTATTTTGTCATACAATGAAACGAGGAAAAACTAAAACCGAACATCGAATAGAAAGAAGGGGGAGTACGGGTAGGCCAGAGATAATACCTACATGTGATATATAGTTGCCCACCAGCAGCCCGTCGCATGCATGTCGCATCCTGCGACCCGTTTATACTCGCGATGTATAATAAAGTGATATTAGTTGCGACCTAGCTACGTTTATTCAGTGCAATCCTGACACGCATCCTTTTAATACCAAGCTATTTTCTCCACTCTTCCTGACTTATTCCCGAAACATCTCTCGGTTCGCCTTTGCGGCTTCACTGAGATATTTCTTCGTTTGCAATGGTTTGTAATTGATTTGTATTGGTTTCCTGATTTTTCCTTGCAGAATGGTTTATTTGAATTCAAGTCTTCCCGCTCTGCAGATTAATCTACAGCCAAAGACGTTATTCTTCAATGTTCATTCCAACGATAACTAAACAATGTTCACTCTAAATTTTTGAAAGTAAAATTTCACTCCAAGAAAAGTGATAGTTGCACCAGTTCGGCAAGAGTGAATTTCACTTTACTTCTTCAAGGAGTGAATTTCTTAAAAAATCAACTTTAATAATTAATATCTCGCTTCGCGAGGCACAACGACGTTTTTCTCTGCTTTTTTCTATTCGTTTGGTCAAATAAGCCTAATTTCGTTAAGATGAATTGGATGTAGAGGGACTAAACTTAACATTTACCTTCAGTCTCTGCTTTCAGAGAGTGAAATTATTCACTCTTCGCAGAGATTGAAAATTGATTCTCCCTTGGAGTGATTTTTCATTCTCGAAGAGTAATTTTTCACTCTCTAAGAGTGAAAATTTCACTCTTGCCGGACTGGCACAACTATCACTCTTCGAGAGTGAAATTTTACTCCCAAAAATTTAGAGTTAAATTTAAAGTGTTAGAACACTGATAATCACAAAATTATGAAATTGAGCATGTGTTACTACTTATTGCCTGTATAATCATACTAAAACAAGTTATAATAATATTGTTTTTGTGCCAATAATTCAAACATACAAATTCGGGGAACATTTAGGGAAAATTGGGAAAAACCAAACGTTACGGAGACATGAAGTTCAATCGAGGATTGTCCACGAAAAATTGAGACATCTGATAATCTTAAGTAAATTAATTAATAGTATTCTATATTCCTCCCTTCTACTTCATAACCGCAACCTTTTTCCTCCCCTCTTTAGTTTTTTTTTGTAAATATTACGTTCTTCCTGCATATCTGAAGAACTTCTGCTCATAACATAATTGACATCATTCTGTGGCTAACAAACTTGTAAAAGCAGTTATGTCACATAAATATTTGCTGAGTTATTTCGATAAAGCAATATGGTATTCCATAATCCTCCTTTCTTTCTCTATTTTAATCCTTCATTATGTTCATTCATTGACAGGATTATTACTTTCCAAGTACTTAATAATATGGTATTAATACATTATCGCATAGAAACTATTATATGTAATATTTCTGCGAATCTAAAGTTTAGAGATTTTTATTTTAGTAATTGAAGTAAAATTCTACGAATACGTGTAAAGTACGATAAAGCTGACGAAGGCTCACTAGCTCTGGGAAGCACGTAGTGGCGATACTCGCAAAAATTAACTGGAAGAAAATAACTCGGGCAGAAGTGAGTTATACCAGATTCCGGTCGTGCGGTTCCATAACCATGCGCGGGATATTAATTCGGCCATTACCGCACGAGTGGTTTCCAAAGCTGGCGGCGATCAAGCGGCCACAGCACACGTTTGCATGCAGAACACTCGCGCGAGGGAACGAATCAGAGGATGATTTCTCCCTGCACGCGTAACAGATCACCTCGGATCTGCCATTAACCTGAATATCTTTCAAATGTACCCGTATAAAAAAATGTAATATCCGGCAAACGTTATCGGTCTCAGATCGACATACACGTGCTTTACATATTAAGTAGATAGTATTGCGTTAATTGCAATTCAGTGTGCAGCAAACACTCTTAATTTACGCCTAGTATAATCGTGTCCAGAATATAGGAAAATCATTTTAATAGCAAAATTTCATTGTTCTTTATTCACAATTTTGTAATATTATACTTACGATTGGAACATGCTCCGTGTTATCGATTCGCAACATCGATTTTAATTATTTATTTAGCGTGCTTTATAGATACATTTCGTAGACTTAAACTCGTACAACGTGAAACTGAATTTACATTTAGTTGGAATATATTAATTCATTATTTCGTAGCGAGTTCAGAAGCGATCAAGACGTAGCGAATATTTGCATCCGCATACATCCGCACATAGATGGATCCAGGTTGGAAGACAAACTTTCACGACATAGTTGAGAGTCTAAATTCGTACTCGTATGATGAGTTTTGCCATTAACCCAAATATATATTTCGCATTTACTTCGAAATCCGCGATGGATTCAAGTTTTCCGATAGTGTTCTAAATTTCGTAATGTTAAGAGTTACTTCGAGACGTGATGGCAAAGATAACGAATGATAAATTTGCTTAACTTTATAAAGAAATAAAGAGAGTTTTTGAGAAAGAAACATTTTAAAATTTAAAAACTGTTTTTAAATCCTGTTTTTAACTTTTACTAATAACATTAATTATGGCTTTATTTAATTTATAAAGCTATATTCGAATAAGACATTTTCCCTGCAATAGTAAATTAACGCTAAAAAATGCATACATGCTTAAATACATTCATTAAATGTTACCAACATATATCTTTAAGCTACAGACGGCATGGTGATAATTATGTAAAAATATTTTCTATTCCCTCCGAATGCATATTAAATGATTCTATTAGACTGAACGTCCCGTTTTATTTCTCGCCGATGACCTGCTCGAACCATGAGACTGCAGTAGAAGGAGACATTCATTTGCATAATGAAAACGCCTATTATATCTGAACAAAAACCGCTCTTTCACTCCGGCAGAATTAAATTGCGACAGAAAACGACTTTCGAGGAGTCACGTTTGAGTTGAGATCACTGGAATCGCTTTATGGTGACGTCGATAAAGTGTCTTGCCGCGTAATCCCGCAACAAAATTCACTTAAATCACGGCTGGATGTGATGGTGTTAATGGAAAATTTAAGCAACCCTCGCTAGGCATCTAGAAAGACTACTTTTAACAGGCCCCGGCCATTTCATAGCGAGACCCACATCGTTCTGGTACAGGTATCAAGCTTATCGTCCGTACGCGCCCGAGTGGATGTTATGCCTCACGTTTTACGATATCGCAAACGGGCATCGCTGTGTCGCGCAGCGTGTACCGTTCCGGGCGTTAAATTTGTTAAACGACAAATGGTAGTACGTGCCGGAACTAGGCGCGGCTGTTCCAACGTGATGCACTTAGTGACGCAGATGTATCTTCCGCAAATGTTCGTACGCAGATCCATCGTTTAAATGATCTGCACATATATATATAAAAGTGACACAACTAAAAAATATTATTTTCGAGTTATTACCATGAAAATGAGTTAAAAAACATTACCCTATTAATCATCAAAACTGAACTAACTTAACTTCTGAAAAAAAAAAAAGATTTAAAAATGATGGTTTTAAAGAACGATTTTTTTTAAACCATCCTTTTTAAATTATGATGTTTTTTTCAGACAAATTATTACAGAAGTATTGTAATAACATAGCAACGTTTCAGCAGTATTGCAGTAACATTGCAGCCAATGTTGCTGCAAACTTCTACTGTATGTATATTTTTTTGCCAATATTATTTGATTCATCAATCAATAATTTTCTGCCAAATTAAAAAAAATAGTTTTTCCCTTTTTTGAGAGACTCGATTTTTTGAGCTATTTTAAATGTAAGAGACCGGCATATTGAATATAAATGCTAAATATCTGAATGTTATAACCTGATACTTCTTGTAATACTCAAATGACCGTACCTGTTACGATCTAAAGAAGTTGCGGCACGTTCATGTCTTATGAATGAGGTCAGAAATTCACATGTAGGAACCTGGAACTAGAACTAAAAACAGATGGACGAAACGTGTTCAGTAGACTCAGAATGGAGGAAAATTGCTCTTGCACAAAAAAAAACGGATGTAGCTTGACACGTTAATTCCAGGTCGAAGAACATCGTCGTTCAGGCGTACATTTTGTGTAAGGTATGCGCGCAACATTCCTGGAATTCGCAGTGAGTTCGCAGCAAGTAATTAAGCCTTATGGAAATAATTCGGCCGCCGAATACTGCACACCGTGTCGCTAATTATATTACGTTACGCCGTACGTTTCTCTCGAACGACGCGCAGATGATTCTCGTTCGTGCTCGATTGGCCACGGTACCTGTCCGTGAATGAAATTTGCGCTCACTCGGTTATGATGTACGATACGAGCGTGATTCGAAGGGAAGGGAAACCTGCGACGTAGGGTTTCGAAGTTACGGCACTGCGCTGCGAATACCGAGAACCGACTATCTGGGAGCGAATCAATGCCCTTCGTCCTACATTATTCAGTTCAATCAAATACCGCTTCAGGCATTCAGGTCAGTCGCAGAGCGTCGTCTACAGATATCTACACATGTATAACAATACCACAGCCACATGTGTAATATATCCTTTCAAAGAGCAAAGTTTTTGTTTGGGAATGCAGAATGCGAACTTGTTAATAAATTAATCGATTGAATAAGAGACCTGTTTGAGAGTTAATAAAAATAAATTGCATACAAGTAACAAATGTAGATATGGATCAAAGAATAAAAAAAAAAAGAAATAAAATCTGTAACAATATGTGTGTCTAATTAAATGTAACGTTAATGTAATAGATTCATTCCTCGCAATGCAGAAAGCTGTCGTACAAATGTCATACGTTGATCACGAAATTCGATACGTGTCTGTCAATTGCAAATGACTACGTCGAACGGCGTGCGCGACGGCGGTGCAAAAGGAACATTGAGTAAATAAAATCATACATAGGAAATAAGTCATTTTTTTTTTCGGTCGGCAAAAAGGAACGGCATCGGATATCGACGGTTTTACAAATAACCTACATTTCTTCTTTGTTCACTTCCATGAAGAGCGTTGCGATATGCGCGACTGTGACCAACGAGCATGAGGAGACAAATTACGCCCGACTCGAGATTTGCTGAAACATCCGAATATTAAAATATTATAGAGCTTCTTCTATAATACGTAATGGAATAAGCTACTTCGATAATAGATGTCTGCGGAATGTGCAATCGGTAACCCATATGTTTCCATAAAATTTCTGAATTAAACAAAAATTTGACGAGATTAAATGAAAAACTAGCTATAAGCTCCTTCCAATTTAAATCCTTTTGACAAAATTATGAATTTAGAATTAATTCTTCTTTTAATGAAAATTACTAGTTTACGATTAACAAAAATTGCTAATGAAGTTTCTTCATTTTATCAATAAATATTTTAACGAATGTGATTTATATCAAATTATTGGTAAAACAAAGTCATATTAAAATTGACTAGATTTTTTACATTACATGTTTACTTCTTGAAGCTTAATTCGAACAAAATTTGTAATGCTTATAATTCCATCGATTTCTCACTATTGAAACAGGTCGACCTTTTTTCAGAAGTTAACAGAAGTGTGGTGATTCCAATGCGTCGTATATTCTGTATTTACATTCATGTAGAAATGTTTTACGTGACATTCGTCATATTGCTGAGCTAGACCACGACTGGCTAGTAACTAATAAGTTATAACTCTACGCTTTGTGCGCCGTAGATTCTCCTGTGGTCGCTTCTACCATCAACGACTACCGTTGCGTAGAATGCATCACCTGTCCTAGAGTGCACACAGAGAATCTCGAGTGGAGGATAAACAGGATGTGTGACTTGTACCGTTCTGTGGAACTTAAAAGCTGAAACGAGCGACCTAACTTTCGTGACTTCATCCGTTGCCTTTGACTTTCCTAAATAGGGGAAAGTTTAATTAATTCCCGTTGCGCTTCCACTTCTCGAGACAACAGTACTTTTTCTTTATTATACGTAAAAGTATTGGTTATTTAATAAAAGATCTTTAAAAATCTGTTCCTCTCCTCTTTTTCCGTCTCTCTCTCTCAATTTCGAGACAACAAAGTATAAACATGGAAAGTTTATCGAGGATCAAATTTCCGCACGATATATTTCATCGTTGATCCCGGATATCTACGCGCGCGTCAACGCACATTGCCAGCGACGATTTTCTCGTGTACATATGCGCGTATCGCATCGTTACGCATATGTCAAATCCCACGAATAATAGGTGAATCGGCGCCCGTAGGTATGCCGGACATTTCGCCTCCCGCCGGGAGACATTTTTCACGTTGAATCCGGAAATAGTCTGTGCCGTTGCGCAGAGAGTATTTTGAGAAACGATCCATATTTATTACGAATAATATGCGTTTTTGAAAAACCAGAGATTAGGTCAAGGCGATATTGCTCATTTAAATACGTCGGTATATATTATACGAATAATGATAATAATTGTCAAAACGGATTCTATAAATTTTTCAAAATATAAAATTTATATATATATATTTGTAATTTAATATTGCAAATATTTCAAGATACTTCGTAATATTTAAAATTTGCGACATTAATTATACAATTATTAAATCGTTGTCCTATATATTATAGTAAATGTATAAAGAGAAGAGAAAAAGAGAAAAGAAGAAGAAGATAAAGATAAAGAAGAAGAAGAAAAGAGAGTGACTAAACTAAAATCATGATGAACGAGAAGGTACATAATACAAAAAAGAAAGTAACTGGTACAAAGGATAGGATCTTCTCCAGTCTCGAGAAAAGCGCGGCCGATATCGTTTGTCACTTTGAACGACATGTACAATAAATCGAAGAAACGGCGAAACTCACCAAGTCGCAGAATCGATTATCTATCGCACTATCTCGCAATACTGCGAGAATCGACGAATAAGTTGGTCGAAAGAAGTATCGATAAACGCGTCAACCTTTCTAGTGTAATTCCACCTCCTGTCGGTTCGTTTGCACCTGAGTCTCATCCGTTACAGCAGCTTATTGTGATCAAATGAACGACATTCAACGTACCTTCTATCATTTTAGATAGAATTGCTATAAAAATATATATATATATATATATATAATCAAACTGTCAATCTCTATGTAATTAAAATTAGGAGTAAGGTTTTTAAAAGCATTTTGTAGAAGTAAATCAAGATTTAATTGGAGTATATTCAAATTCGCAAAAAAAAACTCGTGTTTCAGTCAACGGTTAAACCTTATAGCTTTCTTATACAAAAATTGTATAACAGAAAACAATAGACAATAAATAGATACAAAAATATTTAAACGATTAATTTATTCTGGTACTCTATACCTCCTGTGATTAGACGAGGTAGCAACGAAGTAAAGAGACATGCCATAAATTCACGAGAAGATTGCAGTCAAACGGTGATCCATCGGGATTTATATTTAATGAACTAGTGGAGATTCCGACTATCCTCTAGAGTTATGTTCACATCTGACATTTATCAGAGAACATTTCGGCGTTATGGTAGTTGCCGAAGCGTGTAAGAAAGAAAAATGTAAGCAACGACTAAATCGTCGTTGATATTTACAGCATCAGAAAAATGATACAAATATCAAAGGTTCTTGGATTAGGAATAGGACAAGTCATAGAATATGTAGGAGTAGATTGATATTTTTCCATTTTGTGGACTGGATATTTTTATGCTATTTGACTGTGTCTGGTTTTCATCCGTGCTTCACGATCAAACGAATAAAAGTCCAGCAATAATAGAAAATCATTTTAAAGTTGAACAACTGCAAATGGTCGTAACAGTTGTAATACGGATTAAGACTTCGTTAGAGACCTCAAAAGATCAAATTTCCACGAACATGTAAAACAACGCAATCTTTTTTTTTAATTATACTTTTAACCACAAACAATTTGAGAGAAATTTTAGCTAGATTTTAAAAAGAAATATTGATTATATCGCAATTAAAGTAATTTCGAGTTCAAATAAAATTTTTCATTATCTAACATGGTAAATAATGATTATAACAGTATTTATCGTCGCGAGTCGATTAGACTCTTCCACTGTTAATATGATATTTTTTTAAATCTGTAATGATATTCTTTGACTACTTTCAGGCTAAATATAGCGTAATTTGAATTGGCTTATCTACAAATTTCGCTATACATTTCTTAAAGTCTTCAATTTAAATAAAAAATAACTTCCATATTATCCGCAGTTTATTGCAGACGGAAAAATATATACCAATAAATTTTCCGTAGATACGTTGCGCGGAATCTAATTGCTTTTCCCTCTTAGTAAGTAATATAAAACTTTAACATAAAGAAAATAAGTAGAGCGGAAACGATTGGCTTTAAAAATGTATAACTCTCATAACACATTGTACGTTTGTCAATGGAGTCATACAGTTTGTGACAACTGTGGAGAGTTGGCTAAAGCCTTCTTATGTAGAGAGTCGATCACTACGAGCCGTCCCTATTCCAAGGTTAGAGAAGATTGGCAGGAATCGAAATCTCGTTAAGAGAAAAGCTTTAGAGTACACGTTTCACGGAAGAAAACGAACGAAGGATTTTTATGTCATTTCGTGAAATCGCGCGAGCGCTCGACTAGATCGAAGAATCGATAGATAAAGTCTAACTCTACTTCCTTTCACCGTTTCACCGTTTGCGTGTCCTTGGTTTATCTTTACCTCGAATACAGTGTTGCTGAAAAATCTTTTGTTCTTCTTCTTTTTTTGATATCGTTCCCTTTATTTCAAAAATAACATAACAAAATTTTCGAGTTATTATCATAAATGAGTTAGATAAATATTACTCTATCAGCAGTTATCAAAAGTAAACTTAATCCTGCGGGTCCTTCAAATGAACCGTGAATCCTTCAAGGGACAATCAAAATTTCAACAGTCAAAGTTTTCCTCCGTATTTTGCTACATAAAAAAAACCAATATAATATCTGAGTTTAAAACCGTTTAGAGAATTCAAAGTAGAGATATAAAACAATAAAAGAAAATTTTTGTTGATTTTTTTCACAACTGATTTATTAGGAAAAATGGTGCTGGCATAAATAACTCACGCTTCATACGACGTTAGTGAAAAACAGTGGTTTACACTACACGCAGGGTTAACTTCATAAAAAATCGTCCAAACGTCAAATAAAAAAGTGGCTTTAAAAAATCATTGAAATCATCATAACTCTAAAAAAAAAGGAATTTAACGTTTTCAAGAACTGTGAAATAAAAATTACAAAAATTACAAAAATAACATTTGATTATGTTAAGAATATATTATTTTTGCCGATATAATTTAATTAATTAATAATTTTCTGTCAAGTTAAAAAATAGCTTGTTCTCTTCCCCGGGAAATTTAATTTTTTTAGTTATATCACTTGAAAGTTTGTGTCATTTTAAAATAAAAAAGCGATATATAAAAAATGTTTGGATATTTAGGAGAGAGAGAGAGAGAGAGAGAGAGAGAGAGAGAGAGAGAGACAGACAGAGAATAGAAGTACGCATTGCTTGTAATGCCGTTACTTTTTAATGTTATTTTTATCGTTGTAACAACAATTTGATAATAAGCGTTGCAAATTTTTTATGGGGATAATGGTAACACCAGAGTTGGAAAAGTCTATCGTTACTAACAGATTGGGAAAGTCAGTTATCGAAAAAAAGTAACTCGTTATTTATAATGGATAAAATAACGCGATAATGCGTTACAAGTAACGAATTACTTTTTTTTAGTAAATAATACAAGTTAATTTTTTAATTAATGTTATCCAACTTAGCGCAATCTTAGCGCTTAGTTAGTTATCGTTATAGTTATAAAAAATTACAACATCTCTCTCTCTCTCCTCTCTCATTATCAAATTGTTATTATAAAAAGTAACGATAAACGTAACAGGGTTACTTCCGTTCCCTGTATTTATCTAATAATGCTTTATTAATCCTAGAACGCTATTGTACGTACAAGCGAGCAAGGTTATTGAGCGCTATGCCAGTAATCATCAGGAGGTCCAATTTGCCATGCTAAAAGCTAGGTCAAGCGAGGACAAGCTTTGAAAATTTCAATCCGTTATATAGGCCCTTGTTTGGACTCTCACTGATCAATATTATAACAGAAAACGTGATAAGTGATGTCAATTTTAAAGCAGTTTTATGTTATTGTATATTTTGTGTTATTATATATTTTATTGATTAGAGTGTTATGATGAGACACATTGGACTACATATTCGATTTAATTTTAAAATTGAATTTGATAGTGTACTTATAATTTCTTTCCTTTCAAGTTAATAATTAAGTTATTTGTTTATAAAAGTGTTTTTATAAAGGTCTGGATTATAAATATTTTGTCATTAAAACGTTCTGTGCTGTGTGGGATACTGGTGACCCACGCTAGACTTTCCATTCAAGCCGCTTGATATTTTGGCTATAAAAAGACATGTAATTATAAAATAATTTCAGATTTCATATATGTGAATAAATAATTATGATGCAATATGTTGGTACATTCGCTCTTATCCATTATAATAATAATTTTTATAATTTTTTTTTACCATTATGAAATACATTATTTAACAAATATAATAAACACAAACAAAAATTCCATGAGTCACCAGTTATCCACGTGACGTGGTAAGCTTTTACACAGAAAATGTTAAAAGTATGAAATAAACGAAAATCTTCTGTTATGGTAGTAAGAGTGGCCTATTTTTTCGGACATAAAATCTACGTATCAATAGCGATATTGTATCTCTCATTATATTGATAGTGTTTTAAGATTAAAGCGGTTTCACTAAAATTTTTACAACTGTTTCAACGAAAATAAATTGACAAGTTAGCGAAATTACAATTATAAAAAAATCATACAAATCATAAAATTTTCTATCGATAGTCATATATGTCGCAATTTTTACCTCTGTATATTCTGCAACAAATATTGATTACATTTCTGTTCAACATAAGTTTTTATTTGTGAACACGCAGATAGAGAAAATCCTGTACATTGGACATAAAATATCAAAACGCATCGTATGGGTAAGCTGCTTAAGAATTCTTTGAATCACGATTCGTTGCGCCTTTCGATCTTTCTTTTCGCAGTATCGCTGCACCTATCTTCGCGGTACATATCTTGCGAAAGTAATACAAGTACCAACGGTGTAGTTGGAATTTTACGAGATCGGTGAGCAGAGCGAAGTTTAAGTGCATCCTACTCGAAAGAAACGCGCGCGTACTCCCAAGTTTGCCGATTTACATAACTATACATTATAACGCTGTCGTACTTGAAGTAGTTAAGGAAAAAATGTCATTCTTAAGAAAATTTTTTATGACAATTTTTAAAAATCGATGATAAAATAATGAAAACTGTAGACTGTTTTCATAATTAAATTCGCATATCTTCTCTTTAAAAAATATTTTCCGATATAATCGGTACGTAATTCAAAATTAGCGAATGTCTTTAGTTACTTTCCTCATATTAACTCGTGAATGATGAATTAAACGTGGTCAGTTCTACGTACTAACCACGCCGTATAAATCAGTTTCCACTGAAGTTGGAATCCGTTGGAATCACGTTCAATTTACGTAATGCGATCCTAACAGTTCTATTGACCGTAGTCCGAGCTTTGTCGTTCAAGGCTCGTCAAGATCGATCAAATCCTTACGGATTCCAATGATCGATCAAGGCCCTACCTAAAGTCAAATAAACCCAGCAAGTAATGGTATTTGCATTTCAACCGCAATTGTCTTCGTTTAAAGACTCATGCAGCGCGAGTGTGCACAGCGCACAGACATCTCTCTGCTGGTGACATTATAGCGGATAGAATGCCCGAATACTCATGGACTCCTCCTTCCCTTTGTGCTTACGTATCACAGACGGAGTGCACCCGATACTGTGTTGCTCGCTTTGTTATCCCCACTCGGTGTATTACATAAGACGGAGTACACCGCTGTGTGGTTATTGTTGGAGTAACTCAAGGTAAATGTACATATTACGATCGCTGCTCTAATTTTCGGAATTGTTATTCAACGGAGGAGACAAAGAGGGAACGAGAGAAAGATAGAGAGAAGAAAGAATTCGCACCAAGAAGATTAAATTGCTCGCAAATAGAAGATTATCATCGCTTCTATGATGCTTAAAGACTTAATTTCGTGTGGGGGTCAATTAACGTTGCTTTACGCTGCTAGTGTTACGAGCACGCACTCGTCGCGTTGTTTCTTTTATCTTCTATAACACAGCACGAGAGGAACGCGAGCCAGGCATACCCCCTATGTGTTTGTCCCGGGGGGTAAGCTGAATTTAAACAGCAAACATGTTTGTCGCGAATAACTAGTTTTTCCTCACAACATCATGCAATTTCAAACAACGCTGCTATTATCGCGTTAGTTATTTCCAAAAAGCATACAAATCCGTGTTGTAGTCATTACGAAAATCCAATTTTTATGAATAACTTCTAAAATTTTTATCTATACGTCGCAGAGCAGAAGCTATGTGGCATATTACGTTCGATTAGTATAAGAAAAGAAGGTAGTATTATGATCCCCCATTTACATTTTATACAATAACTTGTTTAAATTTAAATATTGGTTACCAACCAATATTTAAATTTAATACTTAATGATTACATTCGTTAAAATGTTTAATCAGTTCTGAACTCAAGTTTACAAACTATTAAATAAGTCACATTTAATAACCGCTTATAATTCTCTGCAGGGAAAACTAGGTTGAAGTATAAGTACAGTTTCTGTGATTGCACGATTTCTTGCAAATTCACGTGCATGATATATGTATAAAGTTACGAGTATAACGTCTTTTTCTTCTCTTCGTAATCCATTAAAGATTACATAATAAAAGCACGACACATTACTATATTACACTGCACAAGTGTCTTAAATATTTTAACAAAATGTGTTCCCCGAAGATATATACTTGAAATCAGAAATCACACGAAATATATACTGAAAAATTAAGATACTGATGGAGTGCTAGTTTATTAAGACATTTGAGAACTTCATTTCTGTCTCAATTACACGCTTGCATATTGCAACTCATACATTACATATTGCTACGGCTGGTAACTTTTATTACTTCTGTTACTCTCGCCTAATATTACGTAACAGAGGATATGGAACCACTTGCAGCTTGTACCCAGGAAACTCATACTTGCCGCGTCGAGTTTGCGGGTGCATATTGCACCATATAACTACGAATATAGAACACTAAACTATAACTTGGTCATTGTAATTTGCATTGTTCATAGAATTTAATGCGTGTGTGTAAACAATTAGTTGACAAAATTGAACGTTTACTTGAATGACTTATCAACATTAATGGTTTCATGGTCAAAATATACAACAAAAAAGGGAAGGTGAAATTATTATTTCATCGATGGAAATTGTTCATTGCATTACTTCACGTTTGTTGTATATTCTGGCTTTTCCAGCTTTTGTTACCCCGGCTGATATTGCAGACAGAAGATACGGTATCGCTTTGTGCTGCTGCTTGCAAACTTATATCCGCTTATTACTCCCAGCCTCGTGTACAATACACATGACTGCAACTTAGACAATATTGTTTGCTTTGCCTTTGTTGCCTACACCATAGGAAAAACGAATCGAGGAAGCCTGATCTTCCTCGTTATTACATCTTAGCCATAATGAAAGAAAACGAAACTTTTTAATCGCAAAGTACGATGGGAATGGCTACATGATAACGATCGATAATAGATACGGAATTATTATTGAGAAATGCAGTGTTCAGATGTACGTGAAACTTGATACAGCGATTAGTTAATAAACTAACGAAGGAATACAATTAGAAATTGATCCGCTCCTCGAGCCGACAAGCACCATTGCACCAATGTAACGCTGAATTTCGTGCATCATTAGAGATCGTTATAATTTAGAGGAAGTAAAGTTTTGCAGCTAAATGATCTGGAACGCCTGTACTAGTGTTACACACTACCAAGCAATAATGAGCCAACGAAAGACTATTTGCTATTAGGTATTGTATATCTAACAATGTGTACTTTTAACGATTCTCATTTACTAATAGCTATGTGTATCAGAAGAATTTTATCTCACAGTCAGATAAGTACTCCAGAGAAATATATATTTTGGATTTTTTCTTAGAGTCAAGAAGTGCTAATCTCCAAGTGGATATTCTATAAAGAATTTTAATTTTCTATAAAGAATATTTGTTTTCATGTTCAAATTATATTTATGTTTTTATGCGAAATTATATTTCCATTTTTTCACATTGTTATTGCCATATTGGTATCAAATAATAAATGTCAAATAATGCTTGAGATATTTTAAAACCGATGTAGTATGTATACATTTTGTGGAAATAGTTACATTCACAACAGTCATGTACAACTAAATGTTTAAAACATTTATAAACAAAAACCAAATTAAAAACACTGACGATGCAGAAATTTTTGCGAGCATCAATACAAAACCAGAAAAAAATGTGAAAATAAAAGCGATGCGTTACCGCAAAGTAAATTAATATTATTAAATCGATTGATGATATTCTATTTAATTGGATTAGTTCCTACCACCGCGCTGTTAGGAATTTAGGACGCATCATGGGATTGACTGCGCAATATACATGAGATCAGCATCCTATGTAACCCGCAATTATGTCAACATTATCATAATTTTCTCGACAGTAATTGTTATTACGATATGCGCGTTTCAAAGTTGTTTGTTGCATGGAAATTATAGAGCAACATAAATATACATGAGTAATATAGCAAACAGAATTGCTAAAATTATTATTTTAAATGAAAAGAAAAAATCGACAAGCAATTATATTTGTGATTCTACAATACATTCAATATATTCAGTATGTAATTTCGATAAATTAAAATATTTAAATTTTAAAGTTGTTAAAACAAATGACGCTGAAATTAAAATGATTAATACCACTGTATGTCATTAATGTCTGTAAGCATTGCACACTGAGAGAAAAAATAGTTGCAATTACTCTAATTTAATTTATAGTTATTTTTGATGATAACTAATATGTTTTTGGTAAACTTTTTTTGGTAAAATTATAAATATAATTATTATTATAGCAGCAATAACTATAATAGTAACTTATTACTAGCATTGGTCATTAACGTTAGTAACTTATTGCTAATATTACAGCAATAAAAA
The DNA here is from genome assembly GCF_001594075.2 of Trachymyrmex cornetzi. Lineage (NCBI taxonomy): Eukaryota > Metazoa > Arthropoda > Insecta > Hymenoptera > Formicidae > Trachymyrmex > Trachymyrmex cornetzi. Next base: position 194,137 of record NW_017298173.1, read on the forward strand.
TTGTAAAAATAGAGCTTCTAATCATAATTATTTTACCATGAATAGTCGTAAGTACCAGACACTTTTCTCTCTCAGTGTATTAGAATGATTAATAATATCATATACCTAAAACAATTGTAATATTTAAATACTTCTTATTTGCGAACACAGATAAAATATCTGTATTATAACATTTTTCTTACTGTCTTCAAGACGCTAGTTAATTTTTTTCCAAAGATATCTAAGTAAACCCGTCACAAACTGACCGATAAACCATTTGCATCAATACGAATGACTTACTAATACATTTGATGAACATCTATTAAATCTAATAGAGCTTCATACAAAAATAGAATATTGCGAGTGGATGATTGAAAGCTGGAAGATGTGGAGACAAATCGCAAATCTCGTTTCAAGATAATGGAAATGGTTATTGAAACTACAACATCGTCCTTGCAATAGGAAGATGTAAGGATACACTCTCGGTCCGAGAGTTAACACATCGATCGCACGAACTCCCGCAAATCCATTTACGTTTCACATGCTTCCGGATGCATGCTCGTCTACACTGGCTACTGATTTATTAACCTAAATTACCGGAGGATACGCTAACCAAACATTGCCTTCAAATGAACCACATTCAAGCGGACGTGAGTTGAACTCCTCTGATAAACTGAGATTTAATTTAAATTAATTTTTCTAACACAAGAGAGAGATTGAGAATCACTGCAACGACAAAGAAGTCGAAACAGAAGAGAGCAAATTCGATAGGCGAGTTTTCTGATTATTCACTGCTTATAGGTGATAATGCGCGTCAACGCAGAAACAATGAAAACGTATACGACTAGCGGAGCTTTAGAAGTCCGAAAGACACGTAAGGGCTCGTGAATGAGTCTCGAGAATAATCGATAATATGTACAACACAGCTTGAATACGGACCTACTCTCGGACTGTTCCACGGGACAAATGGAATCCGCTTACAACAAAAACCAGTTGCTTCGGAATAAACTGGAGAGATACGTATTTCTTCGATCACAGAGATGCGAAATCGTCAAACTTCCGCTGGAAATGTGTCGAGGGTCCTCCAAGGGCTCGATGCTTTTCGAGATACCGAGCGAAATGCAAGTTGAATGGATGAGTTTCGTCCCACGGCAATCTCGTGCTGGAAGGATGTACTCGCACTAATGCACACGGTCCAAGGCAAAATTGTAAATCGAATTACACGAAACGTTATGGGGACATATGGCGAATTTAGTTGTTCGTTTTACGTCGAGAAGAGGACCTTCTCGTTTTACGAGGTAGTTTTAGATGCATGCCGCGATACACATTGACGGACATTTTCAGAATTTCTATCGTTGCAAGACTGAATTTGAGTCCAATTCGTTGATCGTTTAATGCTACGCATTTAATGCTACACGACTGACTATTTTCGGACTAAAGAGAAATTGTAAAACAAATTGGTAAAATGGTAATTTGTAAAACAAATATAATAGAGAGATTAATATCGAATAACTAAAAAATAGTTAACCATGTCGTGCATGAGATACGTCAAAAGAAATTATGTAAAACACTGAATAATGAATAATTAAATTTAAATAAATAGATTTAAACGGAGAGAGAGAATAGTTGGAATATTTTTCTGGAATCACAACGGAAGTTAATAATGTGCGGATAAAGTAAATTCCTTGTCATTTAATATGCACGTTTATGTCATATAACATATCACGTTACATGACATCTCCGTTCTTGACTTTCAGCGAAACTTCTTGCTTGAAGTTTCTTGTCCGGTAACTGCTGGTAACAGCAGTGACACATTGGGAAAAATATAACACGATAAATATTCCGCATGTTATTCTACATATTTTTCTTTAACATAGATGTACAAGTTTTAATATTTAATGATACTTTATATTGTCATATGTTAAAAATAAATAATCGTTTAGAAAGATTATTAAAAAGCTTATCATTTTCTTTTACTGCATAATGAAATTTCGAAATTCTGTAAAACAAGATTTCATGTATATATATATTATATATACCATAAATATTTTAAATGTTATAATTTTCTTTTTTACATCGCATGTCGTAAATTGAAATAACATTTAATCAACTCATGATTTTTTTAGTCAAAATATGACAAGCTACAGAAATAACGCGAATATTCTGTGAAGCTCATATTACTGTAACAGACATACGGAAACACATTTCGAAAAATATTTTAAAAGGTTTCAAACATACTTCAACCGTCAGAATGCACAGGTGAAACTCGAGACAAGTTTTTTATGAGGCAGTACAAACCTGAAAGGTTACCGCGCTTTTTCACCTTGTTTATACGCCCTGAGGGTTCTCAGGAACGCGCTTTGAGGTTTAACTGACAAAATACTCGCGACAACGCTCAAAATCCGCATAATAAAATGTAAAATATCGCCTTCGGTTCGATGAAAAATCCAAAAGATGATTACTGATGCTAGGTTTAAATTGCAAATAGCTAGTCACCAATACTAGTGACAGAAAAGGCCGTGTGCGATAAGGTATGCAACTTGCAACATCGGTCAGACTCTTCAGGTGCCCTCGAAATTAATGGGTTTACCGTTCCACTTTATGTCGTGAAATACATCGTCACGATGACACTACAATTTCTGTGTACGTTGAGAAATTTATGGAAAACGCAGTATCGTGATATATGCTTCTCATAACGCATAGATAGGTATACAAAAAAATGCGACGTGCCATTTGGATCTGACATTTTGTGAAAGGTCTGCTGCATTCTTCAAATGTCTTTTATATGACAAATATTACAAGCAATTAGGTGATTGAAATAATTAAAATAAAAGAAATGAGCTAAATTCGGGTATGATTATATTAATACGATTTCATTTACATATATTACATAAATATGCCGTATAGAAAATATGAAAGAGATTTAATGAAATTTTCTTAATATAATTAATTCAATTTATTGAATCCTGATTATAATTACCAATTTTTGGAAACGTGTTCCGAAAAGATATGAGAAAGAAAAAATACTTTTGAGAAAAGCATTCGTGCATACACACATATAACATTAATATTAGTTATTTTAATAATAAGCAAAAATTAGATAGCATGTAAATAATTCAAATAAACGAAAAGAGTCAAATTTAAGTTAGCAGATCTTAGTGCCTAATAATATTTTTGCATAAATTTATACATTTTAATTATCAATTTGATATATAAATAATTCCAGCTTCAGTTTAGAACTGTGTTTCAAGATAAAAAAATAATCAGTTTGCATAAACTGGAAAATGCATAAATTACGCAGGAATGTTATTAAGCATTAAGAGCTGCTTTGAGCAAATTTAGCTCTTTTCGTTTATTCGTATTGTTTATACATATATCAATTTTCACTTATTATTAAAATAATTAATATTAACGTTATATGTAAACAGACTGCTTTATCTCAAAGTATTTTTTTCCTGATGCTTTCACATCTTTTTGGAACACGTTTTCGGAAATTGATAATTGTAATCAGAACATGATAAACTGAATTAATTTGTTGCATTGAGAAGATTTCATTAAATTTGTCTCTTTCGCATTTTCTATTTTGTGGCATGTTTAATATATGTAAACGAAAACATATCAGTAAAATCATAATATAGTACATTAAATTCGCATTATTTAAAACCCCGAGGCGTACGTTGATTATAATTAAAGTGCCGGACTAACGTCATTCGAGTAAACACCTGCGCGCATTAACAATTATCGATTTTCGAGCGAGGCTACAGAATCCCCTATTCTTGACGCAACCTTCGAGCCATCCATCCAGTAAAAATAATTACGTAAAAATATAAGCTGTGAGTTGCGGATTTTATTTTTAATTACATCCTATTTGTTCGCGGACATTTCGCGGATTGTTTTTCGGCTGGATACGCAGATCCGACGAAAATATTGTAGTGATACAACAATGACAAGTGCTCGACTCACTCGATACATCGCTTATTGATACCCTCTCCCCATAAAGTCACCATCAATCGATCAGAGCGCCGCCCCGTAAACGAGGCTCCGAGTGGGCGACTAATATTTTATTAGCATCTCGTTAGCACGTTGTCGTTAGGGGAACGAGACGCTTCATAAAATATGCAAGAAGCCGGGGACGCAGCACCCGCGGATACAACGCGCTAACAACGCGTCATAAACAATACATAGTATCCCTTGACCTCTTCAGTCTCTCCACACATGAGTTAGTTACTTTAGTGGGACGGGGAGAGGGCGTAGTCGTGGCTTTGTTCTGCTAGTGTAAACCGCAAACCGAATGCACGCGCGAACCATCGCAACATAACAAAAGCTAATACTTAACGTAGTTAACAGTTGACATCACTAAACTTTAATCCGGGAGAATAACATCAACCCATTCGACGGTTTTGATTGTCAGTTCGAGGAAGCGGCTTAGAGGCTTAATTACTCGCAGAAACTCAAGGGAAATTAGGATAGACTGATATATCCGTGAATATATCTTGGCTATCGACAAGACAAATAATATTTTTCGAAGATGCTAAATCTAGCTCCTTGATATTGTGAAAATACTGGTATCAATAAATTATCTCAAAAAATATTTCAAAGCAAATATCAAAAAGAAACATCTATTATACATACACAGGCTCTACTGTCAAACATCTATATCTTTAATTATAGTTTCAAAGATTATATTACATTTATATCAATTTAGACGAAGTTGTTTAGAGCTTTTTCACACTGATCTGAAACTTGTTAATATTCGATATACTACGGGCTGCGTTCCGTTATTCACTGCGATTACTGAAAATCTGTAACATACGTAACGTGAACTGTAGATTTTTTGTACTTGCAGTGAATAATGGAATGCAGCCAAAATGTGTTAGTCCGGAAGTAAGGGTCGTTGAAGGCCAATCACGGCTTTCTATCGAGGGACACAGTATGTAGTGATTGAATATCGATACTTGGATAAATCATTTTGCGTCAAATGTGAACCGCACATTGAATATTTATGAATACCATCATAACATAGGTCTATGTAAAATAAAAGCTATGTAGATTCTATAAATAATAATTCTTAGTCAGTAAGATTAGATGCTAACAAAAGTTAAAACTAGAAAATATTTTGTAGTGTATTCTATTGTTGACTCCTGTATGTATGTGTTTTGAAAAAATAGGTTAAATAATCATTAAAAATAAAACACAGGTTGGATTAAACAAATTAAAACTATTTATAATTTAAACTATTAAATTTAATATAACCATATCATACTGATACACATCTAGTGCATTGCGATATATATAATGAAACCAAAACTGTAGAAAATTCACTCGATATTATACATGAAAAACTCGAATATCTATACTCGGATGAAGTTGGAAGATGACTACCATGAAAATGACTACTGAATAACATTGTTGAAAACTGAATGGCGAGTAGAATATCAATCGTCTTCTTGCTTTCCGATATAAATTTGATTTTGTCAAAAAATAAAAAGAATAAGCAACATAAAATTTCTTCGTTAGAAACATAATACATTGAATCATTGCGAAGAATCAATTCAAAAGAAAGCGCTATCTACTGACAGATATCCGGTGTTGTTCGTTTATCTGTTTCACGCTGTCGGGATGTTGCACGCATTTCCGCGTTGAAACTCTAGTCTTGCTTTGAAAATCAAAAATCTTTTATGGCAGGTGATATTTTATATATCGGAGGTGTCACGTGTTCAATATCCACATCCTCCCTCGTGAACTTTGCATTTACAAGCGGGTCACACGTGTGAGGCATATTCTCGGCTACACTCGCGCCGCATTCTCATTTTGAATTCTAGTCCTGCTTCCGATTAGCATCAGCTTTCGAATGTCAAAAATTCAAGGCGCTATATTCATCCGTCAACATAACGACTTATTGGCATAAAATTCTATTTCATTTTTGTTCTGGAATAAAACTATATTTTCGTATAAATTGCATCTCTCTTTGCTATGATATATCAGAGATGTGCGAACTAATCGAGTACGAATTGAATTAAATCGAATCAAATAAGATTCAAACACAAGCAAATAATTAGATCACAAATTGGAAATTAGTTTACTTATGTATCAATAACAAAGAAAATAAAAACTAGTTTTTCAAACTATTAGATGACATAGAAACATTTCGAATTCACTTAATCATTTTTAGCCAAATGAAAGAATTATAATAAAAAAATAAGATAAGAAATTACTAACAAGTAATTTAAGAAATTAAAATGCATAAGAATGCTTAATAAATAAAACATAGAAAAGAATAAAGTAAAATCGTATAATCAACTATAAAGCCACACGATAGATTGGACACATATAAATTACACAGCATTGAGATTGCAGCAAAACAAATATTTTTCATAAACGTCAATATAAAATCCATGTTAATCCAAATTATTTCTTTGTTTAGTAGCGAGAAAAAGTATAGTCAAACAGTAAGGTTCTTGTATTAAGTCAAAAAATAATACATATCGTCCAAAAATTGATTAATTCAAACAATAAAATGAATTCAAAAGCATAAAATAGAGCAAGTGTCAAAATTGTAAAATGAAGCTTCATATTAGATTTGATGCAAAAGATTGAATAAATATAATTAATTGTAAATTTTCGAACTAGTTTTTATTTCTACTGATTATGAGTCATTCTTTTGTCGATGACTTTTGGTGTCCATTAATTTAATTAGTCATACGTACAACTGCGCATCAGACTCGTATTGGTCGTTATCGATTTGTAACTGCAATTGTATTTACAATATTTTATATGTTCTATAATTTTATTGTCAAATTATGAGTACAATATATTTTATTAGCATTATATTAAACATTTAAATATATGTATATTTAAAATGATTTTATATCATTTAATTATTCTTATTATTTTAATTAATATAAACCTTTTTATTATCTACATGTTAAAATTCGACCTAATAATTATTATTAATTACAATTTTTATATTAATTAAAAGTAATGTTTCAATGATTCGATTTGGATTCAGTTCGAATTGGAATAATGAAATTCAACATTAAAAAGCTTTGATTCTTAAATTTCATTTTACAGATTTTTTCTTCAAAGGATTGTAATGATTTGCAAAACTGGTTTTTATTTTCTTTGTGTACGAGTAATTCTTATTACATGTTCGATTACTGTATCATTATAATAATAATCCTACAAATTCATTAAATTGAAACATAAAAGATATACTTAAGTTGACTGAGAAAACGTTTTAGTCTCTTAACAACATCGATAAAGTTCTGTTCCACTTCATTAATGTAAATTGATCTCTGCTCTTTGGAACATTATTCAAGTATATCGAAGAGAAATTGCCTACTTAGCAGCCATTGAAAGAGAAAAAGATAGAACATATAATTACGTTAAGATGATATTTAAGTCTTATCGAAAACAAGAAAATTTATTATCACATTTGTCTCTGATATCGCGGTATAACTTTTATGTACGCAGGACGATCTCTGGCGGATTAAACCACGCCACAAGTGTCACTGCTAATACCAAACGCCGACCAGCCGGTACGATGGGTACACGGGCATGGCATTTGGATTGCCAACAGCATTTGGATGCGAGCCATAATTCCAACGAGAATATGGTGGTGTATGTTGAAGGCCAAGCCAACAAGCAACACACGAATTCGATGTCGCGGAGAAGTACGCGTAAGCCGAACAGGTAATCGTTTAAATTAAGGGGATTTAGACGATTGCCGCAGGTAGTCCGCGACTTGACATACATAAATTCAAAATATCACAAAGAATTATGAGCCGTTATCATGAATGTAAAGCCACTTAAAACTGAGCTAAAATAAGCTGATTTGAAATATTAATAAATTTAACGAACACGCAAGTGAGGATTACGTTCATTTTTATGTATTTGTATATGTCGTAATATTCTAATTTATAATTTTTATAAATTTCAATAAATTCAATTTTTTAATTGACTTAGAAAAATAATTTCACTGTTGTATTTAAAAAAATATTAATATTTAGTAATATTTCTGTTTATATTGTATTATCCTATATTATAATTATTATTATATAATACATTTTCAATTGTTAAAAACATTTTTTTAAATTATAAAAACAAAATAATAAGTTTGCTTAATTATCTTCCTATAATCCGTAATTATTATTTTATGACTTGCAAAAATATGACAATATGTGAACGTAAAGCATACTAATGTGACAGTTATAAAATGTTATATTTAATGTACTTGATGTAAAGGATATAATCGCAGATATGCAATAATATAATTTTTGTTTAACCAAATGTTAAAATAAAAGTCAAAATAAATACATTTAAAAGTTTTAAAAGTTTTAAAATAATGAGAATAACTTTAATTTCTATGGTCAGAACAACACAATTTCTCGTGGTAAATCTTGTACGAGAATAGCAAGATTCCTTTCCTAAATATGGTAATTAGTTGTGAAAGATATACTCTTTCCCTCCCCTCCTTCGGTGGGAGATTCTATTGGAGATCTTAAGTTATTTGCATTGTAACTCAAGAACATAGATACAGCAAAGCTGTCTTCCTCGATTGATTCTTCTTCGTATTGTTGTATTTGTTCTTGGTTACTTACAAAATCTGCTATCTTTTCCATTGCCCTTAAAACGAGTCTTTTGTTTGATATTAATTCGCTATTAATAAAATTATTTGCTTAGGACTTGCATTTGGACACAGCCATGCAATTACAAGGAAAAGACCTTTTTCCTCATATACTTACTTTGACCTACATCGAATATTATATCACAAGTATGATTTTATCCCTAGCGACGAGCAAGATAATAGACAATCTTGGGGAGTGCTATAATAATCGCGAGTGGACGATGCAGAAAGCTAGAGAGGGGAGAAGTGATGAGAGGGGATGAAAGAGGGATAAGAGAAAGGAAGGAGGGGGGGGGGAGAGAGAGAGAGAGAGAGCGCAAGAGACGTTACAGGCTCTTCACTGCATGCAAGATGGTCGAATTTGATTTTCCAAATACATGGTATACATACGTTCCGTATAACAGTATCGCGAATCATGGCTGGGTACCCTATCGCCTGGCGTTTAGTCCCGGATGGTCGTCATAGCAACAGGCACCTCCGAAAATCACTTCTCTCTCTCTCTCTCTCTCTCTCTCTCTCTCCCCCTCTCTCAGGCTTCTCGCATTCTCTCTCATTCTCCTTCTATCTTTGCCTCTCTACAACTTCTCCTGAAAATACGCTGAAATCAGTTCGTGAGGGTAGAAAGGATACAAAGAGGAAAAGACATAGTATGATGGGAGTAAGCAGAAGGACTAGAAAAAAAAAGATATTTTAGGAGCAAAAAGAAAGGATAAATAATATTTTATATATATATTTGTCCTTTCTTCTTTGCTCCCAAAATATCTTTTTCTTTCTTAGTCATAATATATATATATATATATATATATATATATATATATTTTTTATAAAGAGAGAGAGAGAGAGAGAGAGAGAGAGAGAGAGAGAGAGATTGGATTGAATGAGAAACCTGCCAACACTAACATTCCTCTCAATTTCGCAATAACTGAGTCAGAGGTATTTTCTCTGTTTCTCTTTCTTTTTTCCTATATCTTTTCTCGATTCGTTATCCTTCTCGCGTTCTATTCTTTCGCTGTCATGCACATACAAGCTCATTTAGCTACAATCTTGTTCGTTCCATCTTCATCCTTGATTCGATCTCATTCAGTCCATCGAAGCACTAAAGGCTGAAAAACTTTACGATCCTATCGATTTTACTCGACTGATTTTAAGAAATCATGAAATTATCCAAAACAAATCTAATTAGTATCGAAAATACTATGCACATACATAAAAGTGGCGGACAATGTGTTTTGGAGTGGGATTGCTGCATAGAATATGATACAATTCATACAATCAACATAAAGTTATGATATGCTAACATATGAGCTAATATCAATATCAATAACAATCAGCATTGATTGAACATCATATGCATTACCTCATTATATTATATATATCGCTCTATTATTTCGATGCACGATTTCATCGATGTTGACTTTCGTTTAACAAGTTCTCGTTTTCCAGAATTATGATTAAAAAGAGGTTAAAAATTATAATTAAAATCAATCTGCGTTAATAAAATGTAACTGTTGTTTTAATAAAAAAAATATAAATGTTACCACCGATGCGTTTTTTCTGTCAAGAAGGTAGGAAAATCAAGCCTCCTAGTTCTCCTATTTGATTATTTCCTCGTCGTTGCTTCCCACCATCGTGTGACTCTAAGTCTCGTTATTGACGGGCGAAACGCTATTTCTCTCGCCGGACGTATTTACCTAAGCGACGTTGCGAGATGAACAAGGCGTTCTACTTATTTCAGCGGAAAATATTCTCGAGTAGGCCGCTGAATACGGCAGCCAAGAAGAGAAAACCTTAGCCCCCTTCTCTGCCTTGATGACTCTCGTCGTCATAGTAACTACGACGAAGGACACGATACATCGTCTTGAGGAAAAGACAAAAATTGGATCCGATTTATACCAATCGACAGCCAGCTTGTCGTTGTACAGTCAGCAACTAAAAGGTTGCAACATTTTCTTTTTAATGAGTTTCGTAATGCAATCTGATCACCGAACAATTGGTTATTACTTATGGATCCATAAGTAAGAACCAGTCGCCTGATGAATAAGCTGCATTTCGAAACTTATTTAAAAAAATGTGTTGCAACCTTTTAGTTGCTGACTGTATATGTTCTTATGAGGTGCAATCCACGAAATTCAATCTTCTACTAGCTTGATTCAGAGCTTTGCCGTCTACTTCAATGTTCAATAGATGATAACAAAGTTATCTTTGTTTTTGCGGCAGGAAGCAAGAGCTATGTAGAAATGACTGGACACTTTGAAAATTAGTGATGATATTAGTGTCGTGCGATGTCACTTCCGATGTGATCAGCACAGCCACGCGGACAACATAAATCATCCAAATAAACTTCACGCTTTCGCGTAGTTGTGTGTGATCCATTAGTCGATTATATAAATATTATCCGAGAATGGAGTTGAAAAGAAAATGCATGCTTAGCAAATTACATTGATACAAGTAAATTAATTGCCGTATGTTTTAATCATAATTTTAAAAAATATCGCACAAGATAATTATCGAAAAACAAACAAGGACAATTCATAAAAGCGCGCATCGTTGTTTAACGACATTATTTTCAGCGTCGTATAATAATGCGATACTACATGACAGCTTGATTATAAATGATAAATATATAATTTAGACTTTTGTATTGTTTAAATTCGTATAACTCAGCACGATTTTGGACCTGATTCTCGCTTGTGATTGACAGAATAATTATTTCATCTTGTGTAACTCTGACAAATAATTTTCGCACTAACAAAGCCAACTTGCGAACAGTGGATAAACGCAAGAAACGACTATCTGGATGACATTTTAATCTTTTAACGGCCTGCATTTGACTTGAAAAATTTGTCACTCAAATGAATATCTCAATTTGTCCTCTTGATCTAGATATTTTCTATATTTTTTACGAAAATTTATTATGAAGTTATGTATTATATTGGAATATAAACAAGAAACCGACTTCTGTCAATGTAATTACTTATTACGTGAGCCTGATCATCGGATCTACAGTCCAGAAGAAAAATATTTACTTAGAGATGCCTTGTCAAGTGTATCTCTTCAAAGTAGATAAGAAGAAAGTTTCGGACCGGCGTTAATAAGACAAGAACTTTAAAAGTTTACATTCGCAAAATTAGGGGAGGTAAATGGATGCTCATAAAACTTTATTGTGCCAAATACGCAAACTTCCCATACGTTTCTCGACATCTTTTCGATAAACTAGTATTCTAGTATTTCACTCACATCCTCAGCATATATGCTGAAAATTAACACATCGCTCAATTACTTCAAAAGTGTCAATTAAAAAAATGTAATTTTCGAGTTATTATCACAAATGTGTAAATATTACCTCATCAATCATCAATAAGTGAACTAACATAACTTCATAAAAAAGTCATCATAATCGTTATAATTTAAAAAATTATTTTAAAAAATTGTAACAATTAAAAAAGAATGGTTTGTGTGTAAGGCTTGTAAAACAGAAATGATAAAAAGACATTTAATCTTAAGATCTTGATATTAAGAATACATTCTTTTTGCCGATATTATTTGATTAGTCAATAATTTACTATCAAATTAAAAAACAGTTTTTACTTTTTTCTGGAAAGTTTAATTTTTTAAATAAATCTTTTTTACAGCTCTTGAATTTTCATACAGATAAAGTTTTCCGTTATTTATATATTTATATTGCGGTTTTATGACACTGTTTAATTTTTTAATTGTGGTACTTTTGAAATAAGAAAATAACATCTCTTAATTCCGATTTGATTATTATTTTACTATTATATATAAATTAATTCTAGAATATTAAATTTTATGTGTATGTGAGCGAGGTCATTGAACGTTAAGTTACGACTTTAGTAGTTATCAGGAGATCCAATCTACCATGCTGAAAGCTAGGACAAGCGGAGATGCTACTTGTTACACACACAATGACAAATCGATTCAATTCACAATAATTTCATTAATATTAACAATAAGAAGCGGAAATTATAACTCAATACTAATATAACACAAAGGCATGTATTTGCGAGAAAATTACCCCCACTTCTTCTATTTTTTCTCAGTTCCGCGTATATACCAGAGTTACTCTACATTAATTAAGAATGACCTATTTCTTCGTATGTAAAATTCAGGGAATCAATAGTAATACTGTACATTTGACATCGATAGCGTTTTAGAATTAAGTCTACTAAGCGAATAGTTTCGATGTCAAAGTACGCGTAAGCGATATAAAAGTTTTCTTTATCGTTTTATCGTTACCGATATTATCCTACCTATATATTATTTAACTTTATTTGTTTATTGCAAGCTATACGATATTTTTGAAAAACAACGGTTCTTTAAGCATCATTTCATGCACATATCGGAACGGAGAGAGGGGAGAGAGAGAGAGAGAGAGAGAGAGAGAGAGAGAGAGAGAGAGAGAGAGAGAGAGTCCCGTGTAACGTGGATGCACGATATTGTTCGCCTCGCAGGATAGATAGGTTACGCCAGCATGTACCCGATCCGGGTATATTTTCCCTGTAGTCTTACCACAAGGGGGGCGTAAATGATCCGGAGAATCTTTTTCCTACCTCCACGAAACGTGCCGTCTGATGGAGCATCCACTCGTTTCTCTCTCGCTTTGTCTACGTTCCGCAACTTTATAGTTTTCATCCACTCCAGTCGCATAGACGCCACAGCACCAAAGTTATTCGCATTCGTCAAGCACTATAACTTCGTTCGCCTATGTGTGCGCCACAGTTCGCTATAAAGTTATATTAACGATATTATTCCCATGCGCCCGTCGTAGAAACTTCATTGTTTCGTAAGAAGAAATTAATTCGCCTTGTGAGAAAGTTGCGTTATGCAACATAGCGATATTAATACTGTTATATAGATACAAGTTTCATCGCAATATGAAAAGACAATAAAATTGCATAAAACCAGCTTTGACATTTACATAAGACTTATTAAAACGGTATTTTTTCAAATTTATAGGATCGTAAAAGCAGGAACGATGTAAAACAAGAAAAGTAATTAATAAATGTTTGGTTAACCTTTAGTGGGCGAATCTATTCTAAAAAATTTACCTTTTCCTTTTTTGAGTAAGATTTATTATAGTTTGTTATTTCAATGTGTTTCTTATTTCAAAATATGACACCGTTTCAACGCCATTATAATAGATCTCTCGTTTTGTACAGATTAACAAGAGAAAGAATGTCAGCGTTTTATATATATAATACAAAATACCGTTAATTGATTCGCAAAATATTCGTGTTAACTGTCGGTCTAGCTAATGATACTATCTTCATACTTTTCTTTATCTCTCCGTCAAAGATACTAAAATCAACTTATCAAAAACTCGAAGAAGAACCATACATCAAAATCCAAACCGCAGCTTGTCGAAGTGAAGAAGTCGTGAGTCTCACGTCGCAAAGAGAGAAAGAGAAAGTATTTACTTCTAAGCAACTTGTATAAAGTATTATGATAATTTCGTTTAATTAATAATGTTCCTTAATTTTATTTTAGAGATTTTTAAATATTTGAAATTTCTAGATATATACGTATATATACTATATATAATGTGCTTAATGTAATTTCTCGTTAAGATTGAAGATAATCATTAGCAATTGATCAAAGAATTACAAAAATTTGTTATTGCTACATTTTATTCAATTTAAGAACTATATTAATATACAATATATAATATATTATAGGACCGTATATATGATAATGCAAACTATAGAAATCAAAGCCTTAAACGGTCTAGCTGGATCTTAAGTGTATGATTCTTGTGTGAATTTATATACCACGTATGTAGTCCCTAGAAACGAGCGCTGAAATGATTTTTCGGTCTTGAAACGCTAGTAGTATATAAATTCATACAAGAATCATACAATTTAAGATCCAGCTAGACCATTTAAGGCTTTGATTTTTATAGTTTATAATATTAATATATTATATTAGATATATCAGATTATAATCGTCTCTTTAATAAAACAGAATTGTGTTAAGAAGGCAAAATTTATAATCTTATCGTTTTCTCGTATCTTGCTACTATATGTGGTATCTGCATACTTTAAAGGGAGGTTTCAGAAAACAACGAGCTTTCAAAGGGAGCTTTTCTACCGTAGGATTCTTATGACTCATGAGAAAACTGTAACAAACTTTTCTAGTGGGCTGTACTCCCCGCTAACACTCTTTCAATACAGATTCCTTTCGCAACACTGTCGACCATTTTCTTTCCTTTCCAAGTCTTTTGCTAACCGAGAAAAAGAAAAGGAGAAAGAAATCAATGAACTCTTTCCAACATACATAAAAATATACATATGTATATATACTATATATATATAATATGTATGTATGTAGAGCATGTATAAACAAAAGTTCGTAGCTCTCTATTTCATTTGTGGGACTGTTTTTTGTGGCTGAACTTGTGTGCACTTTTGGAACTTAAAAGAAAATAGATATATGTTTAAATTTGATGAAAGCGAGAAAGGGAATTCTAATGCAGTTTAGTGCAGGAATAAACAATAGACCTCATGTCTACATGTTTTTTTAAAAAAATGTTGGTAATTATACCATTCGATAAAGCAAAGTTTCATCTTTACGCGAATTTGTTTTTTGAACTGTAATATGATAATTTTTAATGAAATTATGACCAATCAAAGTCAAAATGCTCTTTTTATTTAATCCGTAATAATTCAGTAACAAAAAATTTTAGAAACATTTTTTAATTTCGTTAGAAAGTAAAAAAATTTGTGTAATTTTTTTGGCACGTGACAGGCCCGCAAAGTGAAAAGCAAATTGTGTCCAGCTCGTAATATTCTATATGCAAAAATTACCAAACTCTTAGATACTTAAAAGACATATTGACTTTTCGAAAGTAGAGATTTTAAGTTTTAAAACTTTTGTTTAAATTTAAATTTCGTTCATTTTTAACGAAAGCACAGCTGCTTGAATATATAGAAGTTCCTAACGCTATAAACTTTCTCCAATAATTAAATTCACTTCTATAAAGTCTGCGGAAACTTGTCGCACAAATCTGTGTGCGAATATTATCCGTCGGGAAACATAAACCTTTTCGTGCCGGTGTGCGCACATTAAAGTAACAGAAGCAAACTAGTATCGTCGTGTAATATTTTGCAGGAGTGGACTTTTGCGAATGGAGTAGCGAGAAGGGAAATGAGCTGCTGTGAGTGAGATCGTGGGAAAACTCGCGCGATGCATCTCCGATGTCGGAAAAATTACTGCGCCCGAGAGAGAAATGGAAGGAAGGATGGAAGTCCGAAAAGAACGCGCGAAGAATTTCCGTAGTCGTGAACACAGCTTTGCTACGTTTTTCAACAAGTTTGTGCAACATTAAAGAAATCTCGTTATATAATATCTTTTTTAATCATGAAAAGATTCAATCATATACGAGCTAAGTCTCTTTTTTATCGTTATTCCAGTTTTGTGCCTAAAATTATAGTCGTACTCGGGAAATTATTCGCGCACAGATGCGCTGCGATGACAGAGTGTAAGACGTATCGGTAACCGAAGAAAAAGAGCTGAGAGATTAAACTGTGTGTAATTACGCGACAAGGTTCGCCCCTCGTCCGCAGATAGCAATTACCCTCTAGAGACGGAGAAAGACGTTTCTTTAGAGGTGCACGCGCGAGGGAAGCAGCTGCAGTTGCAAGCGAAACGAAATTGCCCCGATTGCTTTCCCGTCAAGCAGCCACAGTCGGCAAAATATTTTTTTTTTATGTCCCACATCTCTCGCATCTTCCGCATTCTTCGTATTCGGATTGCCTGAGTACTCTACTATTCGCTGACAGAAATGCCTGACAAATCTGTCTGCTGAAATAAATCTCGCGAATTCGTATAGTGGAAAATTAGAGTACGAATAAAGATAGGATCTCACGCTCACACAACTTCCTGATGTTCCATCTTTGAAACATTTCTCTCTCTCTCTCTCTCTCTCTCTCTCTCTCTCTCTCTCTCTCTCCAGTGCGGAAAAGAATAATCCACAAACAGGTTACACGATCGATAATATCGTTGACATAGTTATTAACTATCACCATTTGCACGAGTCATATTAATAGACTTAGAATTATGAATAAATGTATAATATATGGATAATAACGACCACGCGACTAGCTTCATAAATAAACATCTAATCGATTTGACTTGGAAAAATAACGACGGAATCGTTAATCCGTGAAACGCATAAAGGGAGAAATATGCGAGGCGCAGCCTGCGCAGCGAGATATATTATGCAAACAGCACGCGTGGCAGTAAGCAATATGGGAACGACGCTACTGCTTTTCGAGCTTTTACGAAAAAAAACTCGCATTTTTTAACCGTTCTACTCGAGCGCATGCGGCTACATGGGAGAGTGTCAGTTTGAGCGTCATTTATTCTTTCCTTGGCGTTGGATATTTCAGTAGAAAAACTCATTTACCGATGCGCATTCCGGCTGAAATGCCGGGTATCCACGGACGTTTCTGCTGAAATCGGATTTTATGGACTTCCGATTCATGTTTGTTCGCCAAAGAGAGTACGCATGGATTCGCACCGAAATCACATCGATGAAAACAGCTCATCGATATACGGCGAAAGATATATTTATATGCGGAATCTGGGGAAGTGGCAACGGTAGTTTGTGATTTTTACAAGGGAAGAATCCACAGCTTGTTTACGCGAATCCTGGCATGCTTCCAAAAAGCATTTTCCGTTCGTTTATCGCTTCTACCTTTGCAAAAATACCGATCGTGCTTCTTAATTAATACAGAAAGGTATGCTGATGTACGTGCACGCGCCGATAGCGCATCGTCCTCGATTCGTTAGCTTGTGACGTCAAGATATGTGGAACAACAAACGTGAAGCAAATTCAATATAGCAAATTTTGTTTTATTAAGAATACCATATTTTGCTGTAGGGCTAATAAATAAGCCTCATAAATTTTACACTCGCTTTGAAGGGGTAAGTCACTGTAAACTCATTAACCTTCTTAAGCATTTGACCCTGTTTTGCTTCCACTTTATCTCTATTTTTTGTAAAGATGTTATGATGGAAAGATTGAAGCCTCGATCACATAGTATTTTTTCATTATGATATTGTTTAACAGTGTCTTGTGTATTCTTTGGATTTCTGCCTTTATTACATTAAATATTACGATAATTCGGTTAGTTTCTCGCAATATATTTCCTCGTTATTACACTCGTAAAGAGTCGCTAAGCGTACACACCGATTAAAGAGTAAATGAGTATGATGAGGATCTTGATAAAGATGTTATTAACGTTATATCATAAAGTATTTTAAGTCGTTATCCAATATACATTTATATTCAATTTTCAATTGACTTTTCGAAAAATTGCATTTTATAAACGCACATTTATAATCGCTCTTATTTAAAACTAGACAATTATAATTATAACAGAAAATAAAAAAAAGGAGTGCAACGTACTTAATTGTACCGTTCTAACGAAGATACGTGCAACCAGCAAAATTAAAGGAACGACCAAACGAGATTTTCTCATTTAAAAGTAGAAATGGTCGCCAATTAAAACTGCACTGCCAATCACCGCGCGTTTTGGTAATTTATTATGGAAATTAATTCTCAATATCACAAAAATTTTTCCTATCCATATCATTTCTCTATCGACTGTAACTATCGAAAAGTCTCACATTTTTATCGAGCAGCGTCAAATCTAATTGCGAGCGCTGCTCGCTTTTTTTAACGGACAGTTAATTAATGGGGCACGACACGCCACGATATTGTATTAAGCTTTACATTTCGATTCGCTCTCAAATATAATAGGTATTCTTATGTAGCAGAAGTTTCCCAGATATTATTACAGTAATAAATAGAAATTCCATTTTTTTCTTATGCCACATAATTACCTAAAAAAAATAACGAGTAACGAGTATTTATGAAAAAAATATGCAGATAAATAAAAATTAACTTATAAAATTATATATTCTATACATATACATATACTGAATTAACATTTGCTTAAAATTCGAGCGAGTAATTCATTATGTAAGCAAAATATTTTAATTTCCAAATATAACTATATCCTTGCAAAATGGTTGGATACAACAGGGCAATAGGAGTCAAGCACGGTAATTCTTGTGTAAACCAAACGGTTAACAAAACAACTTTATTAATAATTAATCCGCTTACATGTTTCGGCTCACTTTTGAGCCATCCTCAGAGACAATATAATGTTGTAATTACAAAAAAAATTTGTTCTTACAAACTAATTTATTTCAGTGAGTCACCTCCACCTATTAACGGAAACTATAATATAAAAACAAACTCTAATAACAATCTAAAATATATTAAAATTATTAAAAGGTAAACTTTTTGGAAGCAAAAACGATTTATTGTAAAACAATAGAAGCTCAACAAAAATTCACCATATCACAAACACTTAAATTCTATAGGTTTAGTAAAAAACTAGTCTTTGACCATTCAGCGAATCAGTGTCAGTTATGTTGAAATTAATGGATAACTTTTAATACACTTAGAACATTAATTGCAAAAAAAAAGAAAAAAGAAGGAAAGAAAACTCTGATATTAATTATAGTCCATCAAAACCAAAACTGAATCTTTAATAATTTAATCTTAATGTAACAAAGAATGTACACTGATCAATTCGTTACATTAAGATTAAATTATTAAAGATTCAGTTTTGGTTTTGATGTCCGTCTGGATTATAATTAATATCAGAGTTTTCTTTCCTTCCTTTTTCTTTTTCATAAAAAGAAAACGAATTTTCATATTCTTCAATAGAAAGCTGACGATAAACAATATGGTATTTAGCTAGAGAGAATTCATGTCAGCTAATCACTAAATTGTCAACGTATTGCTCTGAAAGGGTTGCAGAATAGAGGTCGGTTAATGAGTGGCGTCCGTTTGCGCGGGTGCAAAATGCGCGTTACCCGGCTATGCCGAGTGTTTACCTAGCTAGGAAAGGACCTACGGCCTAGGTGGTGGGTAGGGTAAAATCAATGCGCGGGTTAGACGACGGCAAGCCAGAAGAGAACGATGGTGTAAGGGTGAGAGGACGGGAGACGATACTGGTGAGCACGAGGGTGAGAGAATGGACGTGCAAGAGAACGTGCGATGAAGCGAGAAACCAAGAAAGAGAGAAGAGAGGGAGAGAGAAAGAAAGAGATGTATACGGTTGCAGACAGTGGCGGAGAAGGGGATGGGCGAGAAAGAGGCTGTCGAGTCGGAGGGTGAGAGATGAGACGAGAGAAATAGGAAGAGTAAGAGGGCCAAGAGAGTGAAGCGAGAAAGTGAGCCGTTGGATAGGCTGCATGTAATAGTGTAGGTTGTAAGTATGGTAAAGGTAGGATGAGGGATTGTAGGCGGGTAGGTAGGTAACGGGAAGGGACTGAGGGAGAGAGAGAAAGGGAGCGGGGCGGGTGGTGCGAGAGACGTGGAGCAGAAGGGCGCAGGATCGTCGTCGAGTAGTTCGTCCGTCGTAGTCGTTGTCCTCGTCGAAGGGTGGTCTCGACGCTTTGTGAAGGGGGATGGAAAGTGTCGAGGGCCAAGCAGCTCTGGAGAGCGGCTCTCTGAAGGGTGTCGTTCTGACACACTGCTCTACATTCCATCGACCATCCTCCTTCCTTCTCACCGCTTCGCCTTCCACTCTCGTACGAGTCCGCTGCTGCTATCGTCGCGATTCAGACACCATCGTCGGGCGGTAATCGTCGATGTGTACGACGTTGTGCTCATAATGCCCGCGGCAAACCGAGAGATGTTGTTTCTGTTTCGTTAGGGTGAGTGGACTGGCACTTCAAGCGGCTTTACGGTCAACACGGGTTACGATCCGATAGTGCGGGTCGCTATCTCGTCGAGGAATGCACGCGTTGGCGGAGATTGCGAAGTCGTTGCCGCGAGTTCCACGCGAGATGAAGTAATAAACTTCGTTTATTCCATTTTACGTTTTGTCGGACTTAATTAGACAAAACTTGTACGCATATGCGTATGGACATATATCACCGCATTTTTACGTGTACAATAACGACTACTCTATTACAAACTTTGTTTGCTGGTTATGCGAAAAATTGCTATTTCTTATATATTAGTTTAATTTAATGAAGTACGCTAGAAAATGATAATAATAAACCTTGCCAAATATAGAAAAATGTTATGTACAATAAATATTTACGACACTTCTCAACAAAATTTTATCATTCAATAAAGATTTTGTTAGGCACGTTCTTTAAGACGTTGGACTTTCAAGAAAAATTTGTCAAGATCTTCTCCAAGATTCGATCTGTCTATTTAATCCTCTTCAAAGCATCTTCCACTGACAACTAGGAGAAGACGTGGCTAGATAGAGCATTGTAAGCGTCTGGGGGATGGGTGTTTCTGTCTTTATTGGGTCAACCGGTATATGCACATCGACGTTTAAGAGACCGTAGATATCGGGGGTAGCCTCGGTTGCTCGAATCACAAGGGCTTACGGTTCCCAGATAAACACTCTATCAACGGTTTTCAATGTGCTCGTATATCGATTTCAACGTCTTGTCGCTCCCGACAACGTTGTCTAACTAACAGAAACTAACGATAGATCGCTCCGATCCTCGAACTACTCGAAGACGTGGACTCGATAATGATGAGATAACTATGATGGCGTCTTGCGACTCGTTCCGGGGAATTCATTGTTATCGCTGCGTTAATTACGCGGTATCGAGTGTTTAATTAATTAGCGCATTGATTGCCGCATTACGTGTAATAACCATGTTTGTTCCGTCGAGGCCGCACGAAATATATATTAGCCGCATGCCGGTGGTTTATTCATTAACAAATGCATAATAATAACAAAATAGCTGAATCAAAGTCTGTACAAAATATATTTTCTTCTTATTTATAAAAAAAAACATGACATTATTTAATTAACGACCACTATAAAAATGCAAATTGACACATTTTGATATTATCGATAACTTAATAATTCTTTTTGTATAGATATTTTATATTTTAGATTAATTCTCCTAACTATATCGAATCTTTATTGCTGGATTAACCATGCTTGCAATCCTCATAAACAATTCATTATCTCATCTCTTTCGATTCTCATTTGACAAAAATCAAAATGCGAAAATGACACAAAACCTAAATGCAATAAAATAAATAGCGTGGAATAGACTAGGAACAATTGGTTGCAGTAAAGTCATAAATGACGTCTTCTTTTTTTTATCAACCGCCGTCTGCTCTTTCCCATTACATAACGCTCGCTACAACGACAGGTCGACTAGAGACTGCCGCATAATCCTAGTAATATATCTGGCATCTTCATAAGCCGTTCTATATTATCCTGTCCTATGTACGATACCTGTACCATATTAGCCTTTATTTTTCGGATACCCGATTGTAAACTCATGGAGAGAAAGCCGGGTAACTTCGGCGATATCACACGACAGCTGTTGCTTATCCGTAATACTCCGGCAAGCAGGAGGCAATTTACCTAACACGGGCCATACATCCTTTTCCCTCCTACCTTAAGCTGTATAAAACCATATTTCTGCATACGGCTGTCTACGCTTCGTCTTATAGATTAGCTGGATTAAAAATATCTTTAACAAGAAAAAAATTAGATACAAGTAGAATTTCAGTCAAGGGATGCGAAGATGTAACTTTACACAAAACTTATTAAATTTATATCAGACCAGTCTTTAAGGATCAAAGTATTCAGCCAACTTTCTTACGAATAACGTGTGAGCCACACATTTTTGCTAATGAGTGTTTAATTTTTTCTCGTAAAAATAATTAGCGCCGAGACACTACCGTGTCTCCAGATTTTCATAATTTAATTGTTTCTCGTCATTTAAAAGGGAAGCGTCTCTTTTGTCATCTCCCCTCTTCCTAGTACAGCCATAATTATAAAAGCCACGTTCTATCAACACTTCAAATTACGAACGAAAAAATAGCACAAAATATATAATACAACATGAAAATTTCTTCTGTTGTTGGAGAATGTTTATTCTCATAAAGCAACTGTCCAAAACAGACGTAAATTTGAAATTTTAGTCCTGACCGTGACAAAGTATCCGCTAACTCTAACGCAACAACGGTACATTTAATTGTGCTGGTTTACAATTTTTGTTGAAAATCTAATGTACGGTGAAACTACATAGTATGCTTTTTGGTGCAAATTACACTAACGACGCATCTTAAACAATGCACTCCTCGCCTAATGTCGCGGGTCTGAGTCGTAGCGGGTCATAGCGGGTTACCGTAACGACCTTGTCTCACGCTCGCAAAAAGATGGAGACCATAACTACTTGTTGGCTCGTTGGCCTGGCGGCTGGTTCGTACTACTGTACGCCCTACGTAACAACGAGCGTAAATATATATATACGCTAGATACGATCTACACTCGCTTCTTTATTTATCTCATAAAAGTTTGCTTGTTATCGGATGTCTCAGAGAGATATTAATATTTTATCTACGAGTTGAAAATTGAAGTCATAAAAAAGTCTGAGAACTCGCGGAGGAAGATTTTTCAAAGTACGTGGTTAAATGGGGTCGCTCAGCGATAACTTTGATCGCTTAATTATTCACGTAGCGATGAAGATTACGTTGCAATAACGAGGACTGGCAGATGAGTCAAAAGCCGCTTGTGTGTTAGCGTCATTTACGCAAGACTGCACTCGCAAATCAGACTATGGGAAATTTTCGCTCCCAACTGCGTAAACATTTCCGCGCAAACAATCTCGTTTCTACAGTGCAGTGGTGGGTTTTCGCTAGAGAAACTCGAGCTGAACGGCTTCCTTTAGAAAAGAATTTTTTTATATGTGTGATTGATCAATTAAATTCTTTTAACTAAATAAATTCTATAATAATGTAAATCTCATACCTTCGAGCACATTATTCAATTAATATGTATTCGAAATATGTATTCGGATAATGTAAAATAAATGGTTACAATGTTTGCGGTACACAATAGGACCAATAAATGTTTACTGTAGCGATAATTCGATGGTGGTAAATTAGTACACTTCAAGAGACGAATACAGAAGTGTTCTCTTCATTTTACTATTTTATATCACTTTTACAATATGTTATATGTTCCTCGCATAGCTATCTCTGAAAATTATTTCTGATACTATTATGTAAAGTTTATTACTGTATGTATACAAAGCAAAGATTACGTCATACAAAATATAAATTCAAATACATCACTTGGATCACAAAGTGTCAAAGTTTGTGGGGTTTATTCGTTAGATGGTTGTTAGTAACTGAATAAGCCGCGACAACAAGGGCGACTAGTAGTCTCGAGGTAGAAGCTACTTATTCATTCGCCGGAGATTGTTGGACAGGTAATTAGTGGAGCAACGCGTCGCCCGTGGGCCTAATTATAAAAGAGATCTCTCTCAGTTGGCCCCTGTCAACTTCGATCTCGTGAGGCGCCCCTCTTACTCGCTCTTCTTAAATCTTGCATAAGCTTGTGTCAGGGAGAGTAGAAAATTTATGAATGCTTTGAGAAAGTGTTTTGACAGTCAAACAAGATCAGGAATTGTTAATTAACATAGTGAAATATAACGAAAAACAAATACTGAAGATATAATATAAATAATAAAGATCTTTTAATTAATTATAGAGTTAAAATTATATGAGGCTATGGATTAAATTTTGTATTTTTCGTAATAAGTTTATAAAATATTTATAAAAAAACATAATGTTAATAATAATGTTAACGAATAAAATTCTTAAAATAATTTCAATTTTGATACATTTTATCATGATCTTTCATGTCATCATTTTAATAGCAATATAAGTATTTCATCGAATTGAAGAAATTGGTGCATAAGAAAGCTCATTGCCTTAAGGGGATCCTAAAATAAAGCCCCAACTTTGAGAGACAAAATCGTTGTTTTACCGATAAAATGCGATAGATCGACATGTCTTTACATACTACTACATTAATACCTCACGCACCACGTATACATAAATTTTCGTAGAACAATAGCGTTTTAATTAAACGTCCAAGTCTAACTCTAAGAACTTTGTTGTTTGTGTAAACTACTAGTCTGTGGACTATAATTTTGTAAGTGCAAATAGCAAAGCTTTTATATCAAGCAAATGTTGCTATAATATCGACATCTGACCATATTGGACTAAAAAATGGTAAAGAAGATCTTAATTTAAACAATTTTTTCCGTTCTTGGCATAAACTCCACCTCACAGACACGTATTAATGTGTTTATCTAAAAAAGGATTTTCGAATCTTTAAAAAAGGAAAAAAGAAATTTTACAGCTACAAAAATTACTACGTTTAGTAGGTAAAACAGACGACTTTAGGATCCCATTAAAACCGTTCCTTTAAATTCAATGTTAGATTCAAAGAAGAGGTCAAAGGGAGAGGTTGAGTATACTAAGAGAGAAATGGATCAAAACGAGATCCATGGAGGAAATTTGACGCGGCAGGTGTACCTGCAGCTATGAGTGATTATGATATATCGATATTGTACGACCAAACGTGATCCGGTTCCACGTTCATATCACATTAACTCCTGCACGAATCGAAGTAATACCGATAACTATACTCCTATATGTACGTACATTATCTACGCTGCAACGTTTCGGTTCCGATTACTTTCACATTTACATCAGATTGGCTACGCCACTTTGATCACTCAAAATCTAAAGCCCGAGATATACATTTGATTGTTTGCTGCTTAATGGAAACGCAAGCAACTGCGTGGTTTGTTATGTCGGTACTTCAAAGCAACAATTTAGTTGTGGGGCATCCGGCAGACGGATTGTTTTTGATATAACTGATTACTGATTTCTATGACCTGTCAACTTCAGAAAGGTCGTTTTGTACAATATAAACGGAGATCAAGTACAACAAATAGTTTCTGTAGTACTACCAACGCGACAGTAGGCGATGACAAGCGTTTTCTCGTGACGAACGAGAGGGGGAGAGAAACTATAATCTAGATTCTCACACGAGATATACTCATATAAACTACATATATGCATAAAAAGTCTCAGACCTTAATCCAAACATACTACGTCTTTAATAAAGAAGAGACAGTTCAATTTTCGGAATCACCGTCGGTATTCTCAAAATAATTTATAAAATATTTGCATTTCTCGAGGGAGGAATCCGAATATCAAGAAGCGGTAAGACTTTACACCTTCTGGAACCGTACTTTACCTATTGAGCTTCCTCGATATTGGGGAAAACTTTAAATTCTAATACCATCTTGCAGAATCCACTTACGCCACAATGAAATGTTTCATTCATTGCCATAGGATGCGAAATAGTATTGAGCCGCATCACGCCTTGAAAAGTCAAATTTATCTGGGTCAACAATAGATATTCAGATTTTTGCACGTCCGATAATGGTTGCCCTTGAAATTTGATACCTGACAATGATAAGAGATTTCTCGTAGAGAAAAACGATTTTTATCTTTGTTGGAGACCGATTCTTGCGATGTCACGGATAAAACTTTAAAACTTTTATCTGACATGTGTGGGAAAGTTCGATGCCGATTGCGCGCTCGAGCGATTCATTCTTCAATCGCTCGTATATTTATTCTAGAGACAGGACAGATATTTCATCGTGTGGGGACCTGCTGGTCTTTCCATTGCTGCATATTTACTTCGCGCGCTTAGCTCTCGGTAAATACGATAAACCGAACAGTTCGCGGAGAGATCTCTGCCAAAAAGTTTCAGGGATTCTGCCAGCACCCGCATGTTCTCAGCGGAGAAGATACAATCTGCTGTACTTCACTTACGGCTTCGTATTATCGCCCTCACGAACTTCTCGCGAGACCGTAAATATGTATTTCATCGTTTGCCGATAGGCATTATCGAGTATACGTGAAGTACTATAAAATCGATGAACGCGTATATTGCGAAATCGCAATCACGGAGGCTGTTCGCCTTAATTAATTATCAATGCGTCCCCCAGGAGCACGTCTTATTAATTATTCAAGCGTCACTTACGTGAAGGTTCGTATATATCGGTGGGCACGTGATACAATGGCAGCACACTCTCGATTATCCTGCCAGACAATCCCTGACGCGATACTAGACTAAATTGCGGAAAGCCGGGCTGACCAGACGAGCGAACATAAATCACCATTAAAAGAGCCGAAGTGAATTTCGACGTTATGGATAGCCGTGATTTAAATAAAACGGATCGGTGCACGGACCGTGGTCTTGTACGAGGTTTGTACGAAAATCCACGCCATGTCCCTCCGCACCATCGCAACCCGAGCAAAATGATGAAGATGCTGCGGTATTCTCTAACCGCGTCTCCCGGGAGTTTCTGCTTTTATGACGGATTATAAATCATTTCAGGGATCCTCGTGGGCGATCAGTCTCTTACTCCCGGGACCGCAGTCGCAACTTTCGGCGAACGAATTTACGTGCACTTCTGAGATAATGTATCGTTCGCGAGAAGTTAATTCGTAATGAATTGGTGCCGCACGATATGGTGGAAGATATCTCTTGGAAAAAACCATCATTGAGTTGTGCGAGTTTCGACAATCGGCCGTCTTGTAAAAACAGTAATTTATGTAAATTTCCAGCTTTCACATTTGTCTAAAAGAAATATTTAATATAACGCATAAAATTTAAAAGAAACTTTGTAGAGTTACATGCTAAACGTATTTAAGTCATAATATTATTCAGGCCTTATTAATAAAATATTTCTTTATGCGATTTTTATTTTGATGTGATGAAGAATAAATTAAAAGTCATTATTGGAATTAATCCCTACCACATGTATTAATATAAATATTAGGTATCTTATGATTTTGACTCATGTCAAATCCTAATATAATTTATTAGAAACTAGATGCGACAATCAAACGAACATCGAGGGGTTAACCATTTAATGTAATCGTGGGACAGAGTTCTCGAAATCATTATAAAATTCATATAAAATCTCTATGTATAATCCGATAATTACACATGCAACCACAAGAAATCATTGTATAATATTAAATAATCGTATATTTTACCAAATGATTTTATTGTAATAAAAAAAAATTATTTGTAATCAGATAAAATCATATGAAATCAAATGAAACCGTGTAATTTGTGGGACAATATTTCAGCTAATGGTTACCCCCTCGACGTACATTGTATCAATCCAATAATTATTATTTCACAATAACGTACGAGCATAAACATTAACTTTTACAATCTGACCTAATTTATAATATACTAATGGATCGTACGAATAAACAAGTACTTTTGTATGCGATGATTATCATGTGAATCTGTAGATAACGTGTGACCTAATTTCTTTCTCTGTGATAAAAGACATGTGTTAAATAGAAAAACCATTACTATAAACATTATCTGTAAATGCTTAACGAACTAATGTAAAATTTGAGTATAAAACAATATTCCTAAAAAAAAATAAAAAAGTAACAAAATAATTCTGTACTTTATCAGTTTTTTAAGAGAAAAACAATGTAAAAACCCTGGCAGAAATTTCATGCACTTTTGAACAGTTACTGAACAGTTATTTTCACTCTATCTAATAACAAAAAAATAAAACTACTTGTTGGGATTCCAATCAAGATGTAACGCTTTGCCTGCAATTACTGCGTACAAAAGATAGGCAAGACCTAAACCAATTTATTAAATAAAAACAAGATAATAAATAGAGAGAGAGAGAGAGAGAGAGAGAGAGAGAGACTACGCAATATTTTAACTAATAATAATCTATTAATACTAGACAATAACTGGGCAATATCTATGCAAGTTATACATATTTTTTACTAGAAAAACTGCTTCAATCACTGAATAAAACACTTATTAAATTCTTGTCCGTTTTCTACGCAATATTGTTACAGCTAATAAAAATACAGTAATACCAAACAGTAACTGGCGGGATGTCCAGAAAAAAAACTGTATTTCTACCAGGAAAATGTTATAGAAAATCTATAAGAAATGTAAAATGGAATTTTACACAATTTAAATATATTCATATTAAACTGTATACTATACAATAATTTTACAATAAACTTATTTAACTGTATGTTTATTCGTTAAATAAAATGTAACTGCATTTTATTAATTAGCTCCAAGATCTTACGTTATCTATCTTTATTCTGTAAAATGTTTTCCACAAATGCACGATGTTATCATGCGCGAAACAATAATACCGTATAATATATACTATTATTTCCTTTGTATCTACATCGAATCACTGCATTCGAACAATTTACCGCTTTGAGTGAAATTATAGTTTTTTACTCCGTCTACAATGAGGGCATTAGCAGTCATATAGCACGATTGCCTTGTCGAACACCACATTACAATTGTCATAAAACACAACGATCGGATTCTAATTATCAGACCGACCAATATATAGCAATATGCGTGAAAATCTCGCAGATCGAATAACCGAATTAAATTCTGGTGCAGAATTAATGCAATTTCAACATCCATTGTAATGTAATTTCGATAGCTGTCATTGTCGGATTCATGCCAATCTGTTTCGTAAACGTGTATGAAAGATACCTTTTAGTCGATTAAAAAAATAAATCCCGAAAAAAGAAAAGGTAAATCACGCAACGAAAGTACGTACTTCCTTCGATTAATACTCATGCATGCTCGCGCGTACGAGAAATAGCGCGGTTGCAAGTTCGAGAATCGATATCAACGTTATAGGCGTCTCTGCTCCATTGCGGCGCCATACGTGCAATGTAAAAATCTCGATATCCGACAGCCGTGGTGCTCAACCAGTGACAGTAAAACGCCGAGTCGACGCGTTAAACGAACACGCTGCAAGCGTAATCCTCAACGGAACATTTTGAAATTTTAACGAAGACTGACTTCCGCCCTCTCTTCGACGTTTTTCCATCCGCGATGCCTTTCTGGGGCATCGATCGCAGATTACTTCGTCGGAACTTCAAAACTGATTACTGCGAAGCGAGTGAGATATTTTGTATTGCAAACGCGAGAAAGTCAAAGCTACTGCTTTTTCGATGTATTAACTATTTCCGAAAAAATATTTCGCAAGTAAAAGGAATGATATATGTGTATCTCTCCTAGGTGGCTGCAAAGAGTCGGTCAAATGAAAGTTCTTTGAATTATATTGAAAAGATGACACTAATAAATAGTTTTGGTCAAGCAAGTATTTCATTCTATCCAGTAAAGTTAATGATAAAATGGAATATAATTTTTAAGATATAATATAATTGCTGAAACGTAACGTTAATTGTAACGTTGATGTTAAAATGTAATATTAATTATGATATAATTGTTAATAGAACAATTGTTGATACATTAATGAGTGATAATTTCTTCTTTATTTGATGCAGGATAAAGATTTAACTCACGTTATGTTTTTCTATAAGCACGAAAGTGTCTACTATTGTAATATTATTCTTTTAACACAATAATATTTATCAGAAATTCGATCAACTCATGTGCATCATATTACTGACAGATACTTTACTGGTCTAGCCTGATAGTCAATTGATCGATGTTAAAGTTGACAGATTGTCAAGGCAAGAATCAATCATATTAAAGAATCACTAAGCGCTAACTGATTAGTTTTCTCTGCTGAACGTAGCTATTTATTTTTCAATCTTATAAAACACTTCAAATTATGAACCAACAAACATATTATGCAACGTAAAAATAAGAAATTAAAAGTTTCGAGAAGTAATCAGTAAGTAATTACTGTCTATCTATTCAAAGAAAAATATTTAAAATTTTTGCATTTGAAAATTTTTTGTTTAACAAATTAATTGTAATAAATTAGGAAAAGAGAGTCGTACACACGATTCTGTACATAAGTGATGCGTTGCTCGTTAAGAAACGTGATACTCTATTTTAAAGACTGACTCTTTCGAGAGAGAGAAAATTCTCAGAGAACTCCTCAGTACTCCAGTAATTGAGAAACAGCCAACGGCCATCGTAAAACGTAACATAGAAAAATACGCAGTGCCCGCAGCAGTTTCGTAGGAAGGCTTTTTCCGTTCGACCGAGAATAACTCACGATCGGTAGGCGATCAGTACGACAAAAAGGGAGGTTGAGGACAAGAAAAGGTCCAGAGGCTTGAAATCTAGTCCTTTTCAAGAAAATATTTCGCACGAGACCGGCGATAAATCGAATGACTTATTACTGCGAGCCGCGTAATCTCGGACTCATTCTAAAGAAATGTGCTACGCCATCGAAAATAGATATGTCGCGGACCAGATCCATTCAAAAACACGACCATGAATTTTACATCAGCGCGTCAAGCTAAAGCTAACAGATTCTGAATTGAAATTAAATCGGGACGCTCAGCCGAGGAAGCCAACGAAGAAAAGAGAAGTTGCCCATCATTCTCCACTTATTGCACTGATTGATTTACGACTACACAATAAAACGAAGACGAGTGAAGCAATAATCGATCAATAAAGATCGCAGCATATTGGTAACAAAAAATATGTAAAAGATATTTTACGATTATTTAATTTACAAATAATTTATAGAAGGATAACTGATAAAAACAGAAATAAAAAGGAAATATATTTTACGAGTTAATTGGCTGTAATACACATATAATTATAATCCTTTTTCAATTCAATGTGATTTTATGAAAATTAGTTAATTTACAGCATTTGGTAGATAATGTATATATATTTTATTGATAAAATTAATATTTTATAATTTGATATATTTAATGCATACATTTTTGTATATTGAAATTTGATGTAGAGAATAATGATAGAGATGTACCTCTGTAAAAATTTGTCAAAGCACTTAATACTGAGGGATTGTTTGGACTAAACAAATTTTATCGTTTTGCTCGACGACCTTTAACACATGGACGATGACGGCGAAGGGATATTAATGCCGCGGCTCCATCTCAACGAACCAATAAATTCCGAGTTTAAATCCGGCGGTTTAACTTTAGTGTTGCTGAACGATCACGCGAGTTCAATCGTCGCACGATATTTCGCTTCAGAATGTTTATCACGAAACTTTGGTATTCCCGCTAACTTATGATTCCGCATATTTTCTCGCTCGAGTGAAGACACCTTTAACTTTCTAAATGTATTCGTTGTACTTCAATCGCGAACCGTGTCAGAAAAGAAAAAATTCCAATGTTAAAATATCACTTCATTAAAACAGATATACTTAAATATTTTTCCCTTTGTTTTTCTCGCTTTTTACTTGTTTCCATTGCATTATACAAAATAATTTATACATATAAATACTTTAAAACTGCAAAGACTTCAAAATCAAATAAAGAGAGCCCAGGCAAAATTACACTAGAATTCAGAGTTAATTAAAGTTCGAATTTTTTTAACATCTATGTTTGGTCTTCTTTTACAATTTTAGTTTTACAATTTCAGTATCCAATTTCGACAATTTTGACAAAAAACTTTTTTCGAAAATCGCAACAAGTTTCTAACGGTCAAAACCTGTTTCCGCAGAGATTAACATCATAAAATTGTCCTAGAAGAAACTAACGCCAGTCATGTCGAAACTTTGCTATAGCTGTTCGCGACATGTCGATGTTTTTCCGAAAGTTTCTCAAATCATGCGATTTAATCTAACCGAGTCCTACACGACTGTAAAACTTCGTTGACCGAACGAAATGCAGTTTTGTCGCGGTTGGGCGCCGATGCGCTGTGATGGCAGGTCGTACCGCGGTTACAGCGATTCTATTATACGTTGTACTGTTACTGAACGTGTCATCCGTAATTATGATTGACGAACCGATTTATTATACGCGTATGCGCATCACTCTTAGCGTAATCAGTTACGCATAAATCATATAAAATATCATAGCAAACATCATACTATCCATATACATGCATGTAAATTGTATATATAGCGAGTAAGATATATATATATAGGATATATATAGTCATTATTTTAGAGGTAAAGCCAGATAAAGCTAAATGCCTGAGTTAGCATACGATAGCAATTAGCAAGTCACTAATGCTATTATTAAAGATATATCAAGTGTATAGTCTTTGCAAAAAGTGACAGGGAATAGGAAATTTATACTTTTCGTGTAAAAATAAATGTTATATATACATATGAAATAGTTCAAATAGTTATATATACATATGAAATAGTTAAAATCAATATTTATATATTCAACACTACAATTTTACAGTTTAAATAAAATTTTTTTCTCATTTTATATATATAAATTTTTTTTTAAACTCGTTTACTCCTTATTAAAATAATTTTTTTATCTAGATTCTAAATCGCGTCAGCCTTTCTATGTTACTTTCAAATATAATATAGAAAAATCTATAACTCTTATATTTTTTTTATTTTGTTAAAAAATGTGTAATACACCTTCAACTTGAATTTCGAATGTCTGCAAGTACTATAGTTACATCTGGCATGACTAGCTTAGCTTTATTGATATGTATCGATTTTTTACTGTATTTAACACGTCGATCGACTAGAAATGTCTGCGGCAAAGATGGCTTATAATATAAGTCGCGGGAGTGTCGTTCGTTAAATTATGTACTCGTCTAAAGTTATTTTCGGATTTCTATATCAGGACGGAATAGTCGAACGAAGTGACACGAGTTGATAGAAGTCGCCGCGTGCAGAAATCTCTTTAATGCAAGCGTCCTTGAATACTAATAGGCGAGGATATATTATACTTATACACATATCTTGATTTCATAATAATTTTATAGTAATATTAAAAAATTTATAGAAACCGACTATTATTATTATAGATAAAAAATTATGCAATTACACATTCCAATTTT
The DNA here is from genome assembly GCF_001594075.2 of Trachymyrmex cornetzi. Classification (NCBI taxonomy): domain Eukaryota; kingdom Metazoa; phylum Arthropoda; class Insecta; order Hymenoptera; family Formicidae; genus Trachymyrmex; species Trachymyrmex cornetzi. The sequence goes on from NW_017298173.1 coordinate 227,443, forward strand.
AAATAATATTGAAAATCAAGTGTATTGCCTAAATCAGCTTCTAAGAATGTATGGATCATATCTCGAAATATTATCAAAAATATCAAAATTTCATACATTGTGTCATTACGTTAAAATATTTGTGTAAAATTGGAGCACAATTCTCTTATTAATTAAAAATTATTTAAGTCTTTGTTTGTCTTGATTTTTACATAAAATCGTGTTTACAATGCTTATTTGCAAAATTGAAGAAGTAACATAAGAAATAAACTTTATATTTATATTTAAACTGATCGAATAATAATAAATATTCGTGCAAAAATTTATTTTTGTGGATTCACTTACTCGTTTAAAAGTTATTTATCTAAAATTGCAAAAAAATATGGTTATTTTGCTGCATAAAACCATTATAAGCCAAATTATTTGTTTTGTTATTTGTAGATGGTTTCAGGGTATTCACGAGCTCATATCATGAAAATTTTTTAGTGATATTGGCTGATATTAGCTTATTTTGACTGATTGACTGATATTTTTAACTGATGTCAGCCAAAACATCCTTAAGCAGATTCATATCTTTTGTCAGAAAATAAGTACAATGTACAAAATAAGTATTTTGAACAAAAAATTTAGATTAAAAAAATATTCAAGCGATGAGAGCAGACAGACTTTATAAGAACCTTGCCATTAATAATTACGAGGTTGAGAAAAATGTCTGGTTAAAAATAAATGAACCAGAAGTTTCTGATTATATCAATCAGAATTCTGGCCATCTTATAATTAGAATTTAATGAAGTTAATTAGAAAATGCTGATTCGTTCATTTTTAACCAGAATTCCAATTAATTCAACCAGACATTTTTTTTCAGTATAACATTTACTATAATGTTTAACTTTTCAGTGATCGAAACACTTATTTATTATATCTTTCAATCGATAGATGTAAAGGCCTTTTTTATTCGAATCGTTAAGAGTTCATGATTCCCTCTCTCGTCAATACTTTCAAGTCGTTCGAAGAAATATCGTTCGTGCTCTTTCATTTCTGAAATGGCTTAGACGAGCGATAAAGAAAATCATAACGCGAGTAATGTCGCGTACAATCTCACCGTAAAATATCGAAAAGTGCGTCACGGCGAGCTTACCTTGAGGTAGGACGGTGAGCAAGAGGACTATTTGGAGACCGGCGACGATCGTATTATAAAACTTTATTCGCAACTGCGGTAGACCTCTTGCCTGGTGCGCCATGGCAGATGAATTTTGCAGGCCCAGGTCGAGGCGCGACACCGACTTGCCGATGTTCATCTATCCGGTCCCGACGTGCCCCGTCGTGACCGTGATGCACTGCACAATTTTGCGTGTTCACTTCTACACGCAGCGGTCACCGCCGCGAGTATCGCCCGGAAGCGCTTTGTCACCCGCTGCGTCACTGATTATCATCATCGTGCAGGGTGTCACGAGTCGAGTTCAATTCCGCACGAATCGTCCGCTAATCGATACTCGATGCCCTCGCTAACGCACCCCCCGACTTCGCCGTCATAACCAAGCGTTCTTCCGCGCGCCTCGGTTGTGCGTATTTCGCGAGGTCTCGATCGCTGAAAAGTGCCGGCGTATTATTGTTTGCAGAGAGAACGCGCTACGTTCGCGCGACGATGCTTCCCAACGTTTCGAGCATTCTCACGGGGGATCCTGAAAATAATGATTTCGTACGTGTCAACGACCCTCTCGCACCCACTTCCCATCGTGTGCGGCGTCGTTTCACGGAATGCATTTGCGTTATCTTTTGAATTCACCGAGATCGCTTTCAGTTCTTAATGCGGGCTGAAATACTCGCTGGCGAATCCTAATTACAACTTCTTAATCATGCGTTAGTTATAAGCTTAAATTCCTTGGCTAAAGAATCATGCATCAATTAAGATTTTGGATTTATGTCAGATTAAAAATTGGTCTGCTCGTCAAGATTTAATTATTCTAGTGATATAAAATATATCACTTGAATTTTCTAATGTGATATTCAAGCAAAACATATTCGAGAATATAATATTTCTATCTATAGATCTTATTCCTCTATTTTAAATACTATAATTTAATTTTTAATTTTATCAACTCAGAATTTTAATAAAACACTAATTCGATATTAAATTTAGAAATAATGAAAGTTCTTTTTTTTTTTTAAGTTTATATATAAGAACAAAATTTTGATAAAAATATCTGGAATATGTTTCGTAAATGGAAATTAAAATTATGCGCAAAGTTTATGCAATTCAAACAATTCGTACTATTTGCTACGAGATGACGGTAGTAAAATGACGGTCATTTGATTGTTACTGTCATCTATTGCGATACTTTTTTCTGATATGTACCAGTTGCGAATGTCGTTACTGGCATCGGAAACTTAGGTGATTTACAAGCGGGGCGGTTGATTTACTATTTCACTATCAGCAAGAAGAGATTTCTTGTATTCCCCTTGGAAAAACGTGCCGCGACTGAAAATGATCGGTTTCTCCAAACCCCGATATCATAAATTTTTCATTTTCTTGGTGAGATCGAAAGAATTATTAACACAATTGAAACATATGCAGACTCATAAATCAATCTTTGCGAGCTAGACCAATTTTTTGTAATCGAATAATTCATTAATATTATTACGAGAAAATGCATAAAAGAACCCAATTATATTCGATGTAACGTATATTCAATTATATTCAATATAATTAAAGTATGAATTTAAACAAAATCACCAAAGACAAAAATATTGTAATGTATATAACTTTATATTATGAAAAAAAATTGAATACGTTGTCATATCTTGTACAGAAAATATTTTTATTTAAATAAACAAAAACATATTTAAAAAATAAAAAAATAGAAATTAATAATCTTACTATTGTCTCTCGTGCTGTAAAAAAATACGATACGCGAGAGCGCTATAGTTTTTTATTCTCGCGTATTTATTTTCACATGCAACATCACCGAAACACATTATTAAATAAAGTATTTCCATATTTCGTCGTAATAGTGCGCGAATTAATTAGCAACCCTTTCCACACAACTGATCAGCCATTGATCACGAGTCCAGTATTACGATGACCTATTTATCGAAGGGAGTGCATTAAATGGCACGCCATCACCGCGGTTTCTCGTCTATCGACGCAGGTAGCAATTTTTCCATTGTCTCGCACGCCTTAGAGAAGCAACAATGGCGCGAGTTTTAATCTTACAGGAAATGCGTCTGTGGAGTTTTGACGCTGCGACTAGTTTTGATACGAGAACGTACCCAAGACTATATACGGTATCTTGCACGCGGTATCGATCATTCATCAATTACCCACATGTCGCAGCGATTTGGCATGCATTCCGTAAACGTATCGCCGGACTCTCGTCGATACGACGAGACAAATCTTGCCTCGAAATTTGCGAGAGCCCGCGCCCCGGTTCACAGGTGTCCGTGGCGACTATGCTTCCTCATTCGATACCGAACGCTGCCGTTCTCCCCCACGCGGCGGCGTCCATCGTTACGAGTACTCTCACCCCGTTCTCAACCGACACTGGGGCTCACTTCGTTATTCGCTGATACCCACCACGTCGACGATCAAAATTTCCGGTTGCGAACGCGAAATAACGTAAAGCTACGGACAATACGCTCAATATTCGCGTAAACTTGTAAAAAGATTTTTTTTTTTTAATACAAAATAGGATTCGCCAGAAGAGTCCACAGTGAACTATCTTGCAATTTCAAGATTCTACGTGAAGAAATGGTTTTGTCGACACCAATGACTGACGCTCGATGAATGCAAAGACTAACTGTAATACCGCAAACGACGCCGCGGTTATTTTTCGCGATTGGCTTCTCGAGCCGCAAGCACGCTGCCGCGAGATTTCCGACCTATGTACGCTCTCTCTTTCTCTCTCTCTCTCTCTCTCTCTCTCTCACTCTCTCTCTTTCTCTCTCGGCGAGCTTCGAGAGGGGCGCGGGTGTGCTATCGCGACTCCTGGCAGCACCACGGACCTGCGTTCGCGGCCTGGCCGGCGATCGTCTTCCTCGTCTCACTACAGTCCACCGCACGTTCCATCCTCCCGCGGAACAGCACCACCACCTCCGCCTCCTTCGCTGCCTCCTACTTCACCGGAGCGCAACACGGTGTTGCCTGGTATCTAGGCAACTTCGCGGAGCGTGGCTGCTCCCTCTGCCAGCAGCCCGTTCCACGTAGGCAACGAATTCGCCGTTCTCTTCGCCGTTCTTGCTCGCGCGCGGCTTCAGTTTTCTTCTTTTCCTATGATTTCTGCTCTAGTCTCGT